>NC_137603.1:26509149-26554149 GCF_963280865.1 Gymnoscopelus braueri
AGGCGACCCACGGATTCCAGACTTGAACACGTGGACTTTGACAGTCTGTTCAGTTGCCTGAGCGTGCGGCAGGTGGTACGAGTTTTCGCCTCCCTATTACTGGAGCGCAGGGTCATCTTTGTGGCCGACAAACTCAGGTGAGTCTTTAAACAGTCCCACAGCAGTTAATCACTTAAAAACCCCGGCATCCGTGCTGTGGGGAAAGCCGTTGCAGAAAATAGCCGATTGCAACGCATTGTGAGCTTGTAGATATAGGCTATTTTCAGCTAAGGTGTTTAATGTAGAGCGAAAGCAGAAAAGTCACTAGTATAGAGCCCTGAGGGGCTCCGGTCAACCAAATGTTATAGGGTTTAAGTGGTTAATCATTACTCATTGTCTGAGTCTGGAATAAAGAGGCAAAAGAAAGAATCAGCTGTATAGTTACTTTTCAGCAAAATCCTCAGCGCTAATTCAACTCTGAGAGTGACTCTCTGAGTTACAAATGGATAAATTCACACTGAGGATTTGACTGTGAAGTGAGTAGTATTACTATATATCTAACATCATTCAAAAGTCCTGAGTGCCAATTTAACTCTGAAAGTGTAAAAATTGACCAGTTACCGCGTGGTAGCTCCGCCGCCGCTCAGCCCGTGCGCTTCGGCTCACCCTAATCGACGGTGGCGGATTTTAATTAGTGCCTGGAGTTGCTTGCCAGTCACCAGACACTGACGTGAACACAGACACACACACACACACAGACCAAATGGCAGCCTTACACTGTGGTTTTGTCGAATGGCGCTCAACAGATTTAGCATGTGGGGAGCAGTTATATGAATTGGTAGGATCACACCCAGCATAATGACGCTGCCGTCCCAGGACTCAGGACATCAAAAGGCTTTAGAGCCGCTGTCATCTCGCTTTCGACAGCCATAGATGATGGAAGCAAATAGGCTGATAATATCAGGGCGCTTTTTGTCCATCATGCCTCAAGTTCCGCAGCAGAGTCTGGTTAGCATCTAGCTGCCGTTGGGGTTCTGGCCCAGGAGACAGCTGAGGCTGGTTGCGGCCTTCTACTAAGTGTCGGATTTCCCTCGACCTGTCATCATATATTGCGGTTGATTGGAAAATACGTTGAGTAAATGAAATAGCTGCAATACTAAAGCTTGATATTGACAATTGTGCAAAACACGTTCTACAGTACATCGTCCCTGCTCAGCAGCCCCCCCCCTCCCTCTCACAACATCAGTCAGTCAGTCAGTCAGTCAGTCAGTCAGTCAGTTAGGCAGTTAGGCAGTTAGGTTGCGAGCCGACAGTTCCTGATGGGATCATAAATCTGTTGGGATGTCACCGCCAAATGGGGCCGATAAAATGGAAAGGGAGGCTGAGGAGGACTGAGGGGAATCTCCAAGCGTTCTCTGTACAGTAGATCAGTAGATCTACAGAACACCCTATGGAGAGAGGTACTTTTTGGAGTACTGGAAGCCAGGGTGGAGGGAGAGAAGATTTGAGCGGAGCGCTAATCTCTCCACATATCGGAGGACAGTTTAAACAAACATCACTGGGGGCAGTGACTGTGAGGGGAAGGAATGCACTTCCTGTGTGTGCGGCTCTGCCCTCTGTGATCTGTGGCTCGACTGTCACCATTTGACTTATTGGCACCACGTTAACTCCTTGTTTACAACTGCCTCTTCTCTGTTCCTGGAGAGAATAGGTCTAGAGTGATCCTTTACTGGCCCATGTCTTCTGGCTCAAAGACATGGCAACCCACAGAGTGTTGACCAGTGTCCCATTTCAAAGAGCTGCTGTAGATGTGGAGAAGCTAGTCATTGTTCTCCGAACGCCAGTCACAGAAGGAATTTAGAGGCTTGCACAACTTAAGTTCTCTTCTTTGTCTGTAGTTGGTATCGGGTTGTTTCAGTGTTTTTATGGTTTTATTGTGTTTTTTTTTAGGTTGTTCTCAAAATATTCTTGTGCCACTTGTCTTTGCAAAACTCCCACTGGATAAAGACAGAGATTTTTGCACTTTTACCCTTAAGCATTCAATTCTGACTTTGTTTGCTTCTGTATTAGACTTACAAAGGAGGGTTCTCTCACAGCCTTTGTGTGTTTAAATAAACAAACTCTAAAGTTACCCCACCCAGAACCACAATGGATGTACAGTGCGTGTGTGCGCACGCATGCACACACACACACACACACACACACACACACACACACACACACACACACACACACACACACACACACACACACACACACACACACACACACACACACACACACACACACATACACACACACACACACACACACACACACACACACACACACACACACACACACACACACAAACACACTGAGACACACACGTACTGTACTGCATATACCTTCTGTGTGTGACTTTGGGTTGACTATTAGGGCCTCGCTCTCTGGCCAGTATTTGTTATTCCTCTGATAAAAAAGACAGGTCCCATGGGAGTCCAATCCTAAAATATCTGGCCAGCAGAACATGATCCAGTACTATAATATCGTCATTGTCGGGTGGAAAAATTGTATGTCCAAAACCGTTCCTTTTTTATAATTATTTGTAAAACACTTTAAAATAGTGACAATCTACTATTATATCTGCTATTTTCACTACTTTTGTGCCACACTCTTGTATGATAAAGTAGGTTGTTAATTTATGAAAATATGGAGAAAATATGGAGATACAAGGTTTCTGCCTGACAGCAACGATATGCTGCTGACTGAGTAGCAAGATGTAAAGGAAGACCATATCAAATAACAATAGAATGTGTTTGTGGGTTCATTATCCAGATAAAAATAGCCGATCTACAAGCTAACAACGCGTTGCGATGCAACGTGTTGTGAGCTTGTAGATGTGCTATTTTTTGGCGAACTATACCCACAGATTAGGGATCCTGGATTTCAAGTAGTTAAGCTATACTATACACAATACACTGTAAGATCCTGAGTGCTACTGAGGATTTTACTGAGTAGATTTTATTTAGTTTGACATGTTTGTGTGATTTGGTGGATTGTTTGTTCACCTTTAATCTGGGAATGCCTCTCTGAAACACTTGGAAATGGTTTATTGACCATATTGTTGCCTGCTCTAACGATAAACGCTAGACAGACAATTAGTTCAATGATGATTCACTGTGGAATGTAATAACGTTGATGCCTAATCTGACGAATTAATCATGGACCAATGTCTTTTGCTCAACATAATTTACCTATTAGACCACTAACATGTTTTTTTCACCAGCGGAGTCTTATGTAAATAAACTCTGTCTGCCCACAGACTTGAGCTGAGCAAGGTTTCCATAGAGAGAGTGCGCATGCATGTGTGTATGTGTGTGTGCGCGCGTATGTGTGTGTGCGCGTGTGTGTTCGTGCCGTGCGTTTGTGCAGTGATCGTGTAGTCAGGCATGTAGTCATGCTTGTATGCATGCACATGAACAGTGTGTGCGTGCGTGCGTGCGTGCGTGCGTGCGTGCGTGCGTGCGTGCGTGCGTGCGTGCGTGCGTGCGTGCGTGCGTGCGTGCGTGTATGGGTGTTGGTGCATGCGTGTGCGTGTGTGCATGTACGGGTGTTGGTGCATGCGTGTGCACGCCAGTGTGGATGCGTGTGTACGACGTGCATGCGTGTGTACATACGTGCTTATGTGAGTGTGTGTGCGTGCGTGCAAAATAGGGGCCTGACATAAGCTTTGGCTCAATGACTTTCCCTCATGTGGCTCCATTGTCAAGGGTGTTCATGCTTAACCCCCAGCATCCCTATTCTGGGGGGGAATGTTGGCCAAAAATAGCCGATCTACTGGTTCAGAACACGTCACAACGTGATGCATTGTAAGCTTGTAGATCTGCAATTTATGAGAAAGATGTTTGTTGTAGAGTAGACTGTAGAGTGAAAAAGAGCGTACCAAGTAAAGTTGCAACTGAGGTCCGTATTACTAAGTATAAAGGTTTTACGTGGTTAACCCCTTGATCAACTCATCCCCTGTACTGTAAACACTGTTCTTGTGTTTGCTCACTCTGCAAATATCAAATAAGCATTTGATCACAGAGATGTATAGCTAAAGTGAACTTTTTCTATTTAGTTGATTTGAGAAAGTAAATAAGTAAAGGATAAGCAGAGCAATAAGTGCTATGATGAAAGATAATAGAAATCCATGTTTGACTTTGAATGGAAAAAGAAAAAAACTGCTTGAGAAAAAAGAGAGAGGGAATGTGAGGGGGGCTATGGAGGGGGAAACTAAACAAAGGCCTCTGAAAGCCTTTCTTAGGGCCATGGTGAATTAATCAAGCTCACTTTTCTGTGGGGCAAAGGGCTGCTTGGGGTTCTGCATAGACAGTACCTGTTTTCTCCAAATACAGTCCATTCATTCTCTACGTTCCTCGTCTCTTCTAAATCTCGTTGCCAGGCTTTCTCGCGAAGGAGAAATCCTGCGTCTGCGACCCTCAAGTGTACGCTGATTGGTCTGTCGAGGTGTCAATTGAAAATATCAACAGGAAGTGCAACAAAGATACTAAATGGATTAAATGGATGCAAGTCTGGGCTATTAATGAATTGGATTATGAATTAATTGAATATTGCCTCAGATTTTGACTCAGAATTCCCTTAACACCACCAAAACTCTTCTTAAACTAGTTCCACCTACTACCTACCGCCTGTAAAATGGCCGCTAAAGTTCAGTCAAAGTGTTATACCTCAAGGTTCCACTTTTATCCATTAATAAATCTCCCCTAGCTATCTCTACACCTATCTTACGGGGTATATACTGTATCTATCTACACAGTAAAATCCCCAGTGTTCATTTATCCATTTGTAACTCTCAGAGTCAAATGAACACTCAGGATGTTACTGCATATATTGTAGAGGTGCAGTCCCTTACTTCAGCAGCAGTTATAAGCCTCATAAGCCTCAGGCCGCTCTCCTCCGCCACTACTGTTTCTAACAATGTATAGCACTAATCAACAAGCAGCATGTTCAATTGATTTAATCCTGTATACTCTTGAGCATTGTGCTGCAGTGCAGTGCTGGCAGAATGCCAAACTAGGCTTCGCTAAGTTGGCAGGTTCTCCACACAGTACAGCAGTATATAGACCAGAGCTGGGGTGAACCCCACACACTGTAAACACACGTGAAATGTTTGTGCTTAAGAAAGAAGAGGAAAGCACAGCCATTGCCAGAACAGCTGATTGGGTGTGTGCGTGTTTGTGTGTGTGCATGCACGAGCACGCATGCATGCACACACACACACACGCGCGTGCGCACACGGAATACAGAACATTGTACCAGTGGATTGAAAATATGCAACATGCAGCTTATCATATACTGTACATCTTATTAGCCTGTATAAACACCATACTTTTGAAATGTTGTTTTGTGAAGGTTTTTCTTATTATAGCTGCAGCTGATTTCTGCTACAGCTATGTAGTTCAAATGGTTCAAAACTTCAAATTGCTCTGAATTTGCTCTTGGTCTAGCTCTTGTCTGTCCTCCCTCCCCGAGTCAGAACACAGGCCAGACTAGGAGGCTATAGGCACAGTGCAGTATATTCAAGATTCAAGAGGATTTCTTTGTCAGTCACTCATACAATATGTGCTGTGAAATATTGGTGTGACATGCTCCGCAGCATTATAGTCGATGATGTGGCAATGCAGGCTATTGTCTCCCTCACTCCTCTGGGGGACTTAGATTTCTCCCATCTCCTCTGGGCTTGACAGACTAAGCCTCTACAATCCCATGTTTCGTGGTGGATATGTCCAACCAGCCACATGTACTGCACTCACCCAGGCTGGGCCATCAATTCAAAAATAGTCACTTAGCTCCACAGCCTCAGCATGTACAGTGTAAACCTTATCCCTGGATATGTAAAATCTTCCATGTGGGATAATTTAGCTTTAATTAAGGATCTCCATCCATTAGCTCACAGGTAGGCGGGAATCTACTGTAGCTTTGATGGGATGACTTCAGATCTGAAGGTCTACGCAATAAAATCTGGAGTGTTAATTTGCCGTTTTGTGGGTCAATTGATTTATTTTGATTTATCGAAAAAAAAAAAATGATTTTTTTTTAAATATATATATTTTTAATTAACAAGAAAATGTCACCTATAATGACATGCCCAACATAGGGACGCCACGTTGAAAGTGGTGAAATCAAAACAGTGTTTTAGTAATGAGAAAATAGGGAGCTTTGGATTTTACTGCGTGCTGCTCTGAATGTTTAGCCCTGCAGGATTTGCTCCTCTGTCTTTCTAGGGCTGACTGGCAACTCTGTGTAGAGCGTAGTATTTTTATTGCAGATTTTCTTTCCCAGGAGTATGTTCCTGGGGAAAGGGTGTAAGTGATCTCCTGGTAACAGTGGTGTGCAGCACTGTACCGTAGCCTGTGGCGAGGGTTTTTGAGAACCGTGTCCCATCACATACTGTTGGAACACGTCAAGCCCCGGAGACAGGATCTGTTAGGAATTATCAAGTGCTCCTCCGGCAAATGGAAATCAGACAGGCAAGGAGACATGCCCCTGCTTTATGTTATGAGCGATTAGGAATTGGCCCTAAAGAGAGCAAGGGGTTGTGATTATTATGGCTTGTGGGCTTTTTGCTGACTCAGGGCAATTTTGCTCCGTCAAGTTAACACCGTGAATCCTCCTGACGTGCATGAAGTTACATGCAAATGGGTAAAACATACACAGGCTTGATAAATGTTATCGATAGTGGTTCTTCTTACTGTAGATCCACTCTTTACTCTCGCTTTAACCACTTAAGCTATACTTTGTCGTATGATGAATAGTGGAAATGGACGATCTTCAATGCATTGCATTTATCATTATTACATGACTTACGTGACTTTCTTTTTTGTCTTACAATTTTTTTATGTTCACCTATAATGACATGCCCAAAATATGGATGCCAGGTTCAACGTGATACAATCAAAACTGTGTTTTAGTACACTACAGACAAGGGTGTGGATTCTGATTGCTGTACTTGACTGTCGTTGAGTAGTACAACCGTGGAAAACATTGTTAAAAGTGCATACAGCGCGTCTCAAGTGGGAGAGCGTGTTTGCATGCCATGTCTGATCTTTAGTCTGGGTCTTGATCCATACTGGTTAGTGCTCCACTATCTGTAATGCTGATTGGCCCCATGGTTTATTTTCACTCTCTCTGTGTACAGTGCATGGACTGTACAGTATGTAAGGGACAGAAGGGTCAGTCACTGTCAACAATCTAGAGACCGTGAGAAAGACGGCTTGCTATTTGTGATCTTTGTGTAATGCTACAGCTGTTGAAGTCGGTATCGGTACTTTTTGTGTTGCATCAACAAGGCTCAAGCTCAACCATAGCAACACATCATTGTCAAGCCACCCCTACATCACCGGAGGCTCATACTGTGTCATCATCTCACGTTTCTAACGTCATATCAACCTACAGTATTGCATACTGTATGTTCCTTTAGAGTCAGCCCTCAGCTATGCACTTTGGAGAGAAGGGTGTTAGGGTGTGTTTTGTAAATGAGAGAGGTGGAAGAAGAGATAGTTAAGATTTGTATCCATGCTATCATGGGTGAACCTGTCTGTTCACCGTTCTTGGGTTGAGTGCTGCGCAGAAATCTCCAAGGCAAGGACCTGCAGTGTCAAGAATGATTTATATTCCCTTCCTGTGCTTTTGCGTTTTTTTTTGTCAGGCAATAGTCTGTTGCAGGATGAGCCTGTACCTCACACAAGCTGCAGGGAGAGCAAAGTGTTTGAGTCAGGGTACATAGCTGTGCTGTTTCACCTCATAACAAAAGGAGCCGTTTCAAGGCAAAGAGGATCACGTTATTTGGTTTGGAAGATGGCGGTGAAATGGAATATTCTTTGCTAAAGCAATGCTCTGCTTCCGTCTCGGTCACAGGAAGCCCCGTAAATGATCAAATATTTAAGCATTTTGAACACATTAACAGATTATTCTTTGTTTACTTCAGTACTATAATTGCTTTGGGCTGCTGTTTTTAGAGGATGTTGCTTCACTTCACCCACCACTCCCCTTACAGCCCGGATAAAAATGTTTTTCCCATTATCTGTGTGAAACATCTGCAGAACTGCAACAACACTGTTTGTTCCATGACTCTGTTAGGTTTGATCTGGTGTGGCCTCAGTGGCAGGCTTGAGTTGCGTGAGCGTGAAGGGGAACTGATGGTGTATTTTTGTCCTTCTGTCCCCTCAGCACCCTGTCTAAGTGCATCCATGCAGTGGTGGCACTGCTCTACCCATTCTCCTGGCAGCATACCTTCATCCCCGTGCTGCCAGCCTCCATGGTAGACATTGTCTGCTGCCCCACACCCTTCCTGGTGGGTCTCCTGTCCAGCTCAATGCCCAAACTCAAAGAGTTGCCTGTGGAGGAGGTGGGTACACTGCCTCTGCTTATCTCTCTTCGTCTCTGATGTCGTCTCTGTGTCTCTATGTCCAAGTTTTGATGGATTTAATGTGTGTGTTTGCTGTGATTCAAAATCACACCAATTCAGTTTGTCCCTTGTGTTCTCAGCACTTTGTTGCCAAAGCGTAAATCATGCTCTACACTTTTCCCTGTGTAATATTCGTATTACAACTCAGCAAAAACACATCCCGTGTTCTGAGGTTGTAGATTTACTAGTTTTATAATTTTTGAAAGAAATTGAAATGTTTTGACAATCTTTGCCGATAATGACATGCCAAAAATAGGGATGCCAGGTTGACAGTGACAATTCACTCTCCTTATTCTCATCAAAACATTTCTGGTTTGGACTTATTTCAATGTAATTGTGAATTCAACATCAACAATATGTTGATCCCTTTGCTGATAAAGCACAGGAAGGCAGATAGAGAGGAAGTAGTTATAAGTGGTTCAGTTCTTTCTGGAGAGTGGCACGACAGTGCTTTTTTTGCCGACAAGAATGATCTTCAGTCAAACGACAGGTCACGGTTGTGTGATGGAGTATAGATTGAGCTTAGTTTAGTTCAGTTTAGTTCAGTTTATTTGAAAAGTATTAACATGCAGTTAAACCCTAGATAACACAATAAACGTATTTCCATTGTGGTCCTCATGACTCATGAGTGACAGTAATGTACAATAAATAAACACATTTTCAAGACATAAACAATACACTTAATACAAAAACACAAAACAGCCCATACTAAATAAAATATACTACTTATATTATACTGGAACCTTTTCCAGTAACCAGGTCCTTGTTAATAAACACTTAATGTAAAGTTTCCAGGCTGTTCCATTGGGTAGCGTAGCTCCAATGTATGTGAAAGAGCCATTTCCCTCTAAACCTCCAAGTTCTCCTTGAGGCTAAATTTGCAATGGCAAAAAAGTGTTGCTCCACTCCACAACAATGACATCAACCAAAAGAAAGGTTTTGGCACTTTTCAAAACACCGGGCACCCTTTTAGAATATGTTTGGGAATCATTTTCTTTCTTTCATCAAAGTAATAGTAGCAGTGTGAGTAATAATTGCTCACACTGCCAGAAATGTTAAGTTAAGATACAAATGATGGTTATTAACCACTTAAACACCATTTACTTCGTCATACTAGGAATAGTGAAAATATATCTAAAACCTCAATTTTTTGGCCTTTGTTCTATGAATGGCTGACTAAAACCTACATTCTGTGTGAAAGGGCAATTTAATGTTTCTCTGCTAACTCATCCTCTAGATTACCTGTAGCCCTAAAGATCCACTATAGAATCCATGACATGAACCTCTCAGGGTGGACCTTATCTCTACTGTTCTCTACACACACACACACACACACACACACACACACACACACACACACACACACACACACACACACACACACACACACACACACACACACACACACACACACACACACACACACACACACACACACACACACACACCGGTTCCAAGTCATTCTGAGTCATTCTGGTTTGGGCAGCTGGTGTAAAGCTGGTGCCAGGACGGCCACTGCTCCAGGGTTCTGTCCACACTGGGTTTTGGCCCACCCTCAACAGTGTTGGCTGGGGAAGTCAGCAGGCCTCTTTAAGCACAGCATTGCCTGCAGTGTCGTGTGTGTGTGTGTGTGTGTGTGTGTGTGTGTGTGTGTGTGTGTGTGTGTGTGTGTGTGTGTGTGTGTGTGTGTGTGTGTGTGTGTGTGTGTGTGTGTGTGTGTGTGTGTGTGTGTGTGTGTGTGTGTGCGTGCGTGCGTGCGTGCGTGCGTGCGTGTGTGTGTGTGTGTGTGTAAAGACCATCTCAGCGTGTCAGGTCATGCTTAACACAGTGCTGTTAATGGACTGTCAACAACATCTGTTGTCTGTTTACATCTCTCTTCATGTACTGATTGACTCACTTAACATTCCTAAACAATCCTTTTAACTGACTTCATTTCTTCTAGTGTGGCTCTTCTGTTATAGTGCACTATAAGAGAAAAGGTACATGTTTGCACTATAACTTAATATAACACTCACTGTCTTCATTTCTCTCAGGCTTTAATGGTAGACCTGGGAACTGACCGCTTCATCCGACAGGTTTGTAAAAAATCTTTTGAACCCTCCCCCCACCCCAAAAAAGAAATTCAAACCTATTGTAAACCATGTTTCTCTGTTTTATATGCGTGTATATGTCTGGATGCCTTTGAATACATTTTTACAAACATTGTTGTTTACGGCTGCTGACCACAATGTTTTTTTTTGGTGTGTTCATAGATGGACGACGAGGCCTCTCTGTTGCCCCGGAAACTTCAGTCAGCTCTTGAGCAAGCGCTGGAGCAGAGGAGTGACATCATCAATCAGGACTCTGACAGCGAGTCAGATGAAGGTGAATAAGAGACGGATCATCTTCCTACCAAACCAGATGTTATTCCTACTAATTAGATACAACAGAGATTTAGTCAGGATGCAGTGCCTGTGATAAAGCATGTATGGGCACAATGTTGAAGCTACAATAACCACTTTCAACCTGGCGTCACTATATTTGTCAGTATAGGCAAAACATTTGTTTTATAAAATACGATACGAAATTATAAGAAAATTTAATGCGAAAAATTGCCCAATTATTCATATAAACAAAAACCTAAACAAAAACAACAACCCAATATTCATGGGAAAGTGCAAGGAATGTCATCTTTGTTTTTGTATACAATGTCCATTAGTCAGACACCTGCCTTCCAGGAACTGGAGTCCTGACTGATGAATGCATTGGCTGGGCATGCCCTCACAGAGGTTAGGATGAAAGAAAAGGGGGGAAGGGGCAGGTCAAAGGAGGTTCAGTTACAGTAGAGAAGCAATGGTAAAATAAAACTAAAGAGTCCTTCCCTTCCTTTTATGGTCCAAAACGGTTCCTAGGTTCAGTAGTTAACTATACAAAAAATGCCAAAGAAGTAATTTAACTACTTGAATCAGTATGCATATATGAATGTTTGTTGAACTACCAGCAAGCTAACTTCAAAATGTAGCTGAACCACTAGTTTAATTACATGTGGTTCATTTCTCCCCATGCATGTACAGCACCTGTCTCTGAACAACACACTGAACACTCCTGTGGTTAATGACAGCGTGTACTCTCACCTGACAAGTGAGAGGAAATGTTTATTCATGCTGGCAGGTGTTAAAAGTACATTTTAATTATTCATTTTACAAAATTAACCCTCCGGATTTTACTGTATATAATTATTTTTATTTAGAGAAAAAGGTTTGGATATCCACACACTGTTTTCAGTGTTACCACAGTGAAATGTATTAGGTGTACGAACACATAATAAATTGAAAACAGTGTGCCGATAGTCAATCTTTTTCTCTGGTACTTGTTTTTATCCTGCATTGGAATTTCTGTTTGGATGTGCATGTGCTCTCTTGGACTGTATCTAAAATGTTTTTGTTCACCTACAGTATTTAGATGGTTCCTGGTTCCAAGAGTAATTTAAGTCCACAGTGGACTTTTAGGCATAGTTTGGTTGAATGATTATAACCATAAAAATAATCATACAAACTTTGCCAAATTTGAAATGAGTGGATGTCACGATAGAGCACAAACACATTTCAAATGGCAAGTTAAAGTTTTATTGCTAACTTAATCTGATCCAGGGTAGGTCAACCAAGAATGTCTCTGTCTCCCGTACATTTCTTGTTAGTGGTGTGTTTTGTGTGTGAACCAAACTATACTGTACATCCCCATGTCATCAGATTATTTGAATAATGTCAATCTAAAAGAACCGTTTATCAGGCTTTGAAACTGTGGTACATGTACTGTATACTGTACATCTAGGACGATGAATCCTCTTTGCTATTACAATTTGAATAACAGCGTGAATAATCTCTCCTCCTTTGTGTCCTCAGAATGCAACACATTAAACAGCCTTGTGTCAGAGGCCTTTATCCGCTTCTTCCTGGAGACCATTGGCCATTATTCCCTGTTCCTAACTCAGAATGAGAGAGGAGAGCGTATTTTCCAGAGGGAAGCCTTCCGGAAGTCTGTCGCATCTAAAAGCATCCGGCGCTTTCTGGGTGTCTTTATGGAGTCTCAGATGTTTGCAGGGTTCATCCAAGATCGAGAGCTTCGGAAGTGCAGGGCAAAAGGTAGGCTGTTGTCTCTGTGTCCTCTTTGTTGGTTATTAAACTAACTTATTTTAAATGCTCTCCCTCCCCCTTTGCTGTTCACACAGGACAGGAAAAACCTTACTAGTACTGGCCTCTAGTGGGTGGCAGTTATACTGCATGTTTCTTTTCTGTATTAATTAGCTGAAGACTGTTTGTCCTTGACATATTCACAGCAGTGACTGACTGTAATTCTTTCAGAATATCACGTAAACGTTTAATGTTTTGATCAAACATTTCATGTGTTTACCACTTGTGTTTGACAGGACTCTTTGAGCAGAGGGTGGAACAGTATCTGGAGGAGCTACCAGACACAGAGCAGAGTGGTGTTAACAAGTTCCTCAAAGGCCTCGGTATGTTTTGCTTCACGTTTGCCACCACACAATCATCCCACATTCAGTGCAGTATTACACCATATTGCATTGTAAAATCCTGAGTGTTCATTTGACACAGAGAGTGTACAAATGGAGCCAAATGGATCCATGGAGCCAAATGGGTCCATTTGGCTCCATTTGTACACTCTCAAGGGTTAGATTTACATTGAGGATTTAACTGTGTGGGTAACATGCCACAAATTTTATCTAATGTTATTTTAGTTTTTCTAATGTTACGATTTGTTTTTCATCTTTTCTTTCAGGAAACAAAATGAAGTTTCTTCATAAAAAGAACTGAGGGAAATGTGCTACTGTGCTTAACCATAATATACCAGAGTTTCACATGTGCAACATTATTACAAACTGAATAGATGACGCTCACAAGTCCCTGTATCGCCACGATTCTCATATGTCTGTCTGTTAGAAGTGTTAGTTGAAATGTATGTACATACTTTACTGTAAACTGGCTGTGATACTCTCCAGTGTAGATGTATTGTTAGTTGTATGGTACCGTATGAGGCTAACGATTAGGGACGGTACAAAGAGTAACCACTGATTGACCAAGTGTGCTTGTGAAGAATCGGATCAGAACTTCTGAGTGAATGTGAGTTAACATGGGGGGTAAATGTACAGTTGATATAATGTTTTGGTTTTGTATTATTTTCACAACAGCATTGTTTAGGAGCTGCAAACCATTATTTGTCTGTCTGGCGTGATTTGTACATGCATTAACAGAATGAAGAAAATGATTGTAAATGTATTAAAACATACTTCTTTTTGTAAAAAACAAGCAAAAACAAAAAAAAAAAAAAAACTCAATACAAAGCAATAATTAAAGACACAAAATATTCCAAACGACTAAATGTGTTGTCCTTCATAATCATGTAAAACAAAAGAGAACGCTCGCACACTGTGCATGGGCTCCAGTTGCGAAATACCAACGTTTCGGGCTTTCGACTGTCTGAGGAAGTAAAGGGGTTTTGCTCTATCAGTGTCAGTATGGACAGTGTGCATTGATGCAGCACTTTGTGATAGCCAGATGTGATAGAGACTTAAGAAAAGAAATAGAACATCATGTTTAAATAGGCTACAACTCCTACTGTCACGTGGACAAGAATACTTGGTGTATGCCACAGTCTTGTTTATACAGTACACCCTGCCAACTCCCCAAAATACATTGGACTCACAAGACAATGTTTCTATGATGTTTTTGGAATCTGAATTTTTCATGTAACAATATTTACAGTAGCCTATGTCTGATATTACAGTAGCTTTGCAAACGTTGAATCCGGGACCACTAGGGCTCCAAATTGACCCGTACATGTCTACTCTGTAACTCTGAGTGTCCAAAATGGTTCCATTTGTACACTCTTGAGTTGAGTTTAGTTCAGTGATTCTCAACCTTTTTCATTTCAAGGACCCTCAGTTTTATATTCATTAGGCCGCACGTGACGGACCCCTATTTGATGGGACTCCAATCTACACTCAAGAGTTACAGACCCGTTAGGGCCCCAGGTGGTCCCCGGACCCAACGTTGAGAATCAGTGGGCTATGACATCTTCATGGCAGCTTGTGTGAAACTGGGAGGTCCCATGAGGCAGTCTAGCAGCCGTTACTACATGCTGCGGGTAACCTAATTATGTCCTTGCATATCACTCTAGTGGTTGTCATTGTCATGCTGTTATTAACTCTCAACTGGGAGGCTTACCGTGTTGACTCCACCAAACTGACACCATGTCAGTTTCTTAATGTAGCAGTCATTCATAACATCAGAGGCAGTGGTGAAAAGGAATCAAAGTACTTTTACTCATGTGCTGTAGGGCTACTTATTAAGTAGAATTTTGAAGTAGGCTACTTATACTTTACTTGAGTATTTCCATTTCTTTATATTTTCTTTATATCTACCCCACTGCATCTCTGAGGCAAATATTGTACTTTTACTCCACTAAAATTATTTGATAGCCACTATTACTTTTGATTATTAGCCTATTACGATACCTCCATTAACTGATAAA
Source organism: Gymnoscopelus braueri (assembly GCF_963280865.1). Classification (NCBI taxonomy): domain Eukaryota; kingdom Metazoa; phylum Chordata; class Actinopteri; order Myctophiformes; family Myctophidae; genus Gymnoscopelus; species Gymnoscopelus braueri. Next base: position 26,524,109 of record NC_137603.1, read on the forward strand.
TGATTATATATATATATATATATATATATATATATATATATATATATATATATATATACATATATATATATGGGGCAGATGACAGTGAAGTGACAATTAAGGACTTTTAACACCTTTTTAATACCTGAAAATTGCCAAACTCAAATATAAGAAAGAGGCAAAAAATGTTGAAAATACACAAGGCCTTGCAACTGTAGATCTGCTATTTTCTCAATTATAATCTGTGGAACCTAAGTCAAACAAAATGTAATGCCTCAACTCCTACAGTTCCAAGTGCTTGTCAGGGTGTTCAAATATGATTATTTTGGGGGGTCGCGGCCTGAGAAGGTTGAGAACCACTGGGCTAATAGCACCACTGCACCAGGCAGCCAAACGGATAATTCAAAGTGCGTAGGCACTCCCGTTTCTGCTAATGATTCACTGTCTGTCTGGTGTGAGGCTGTGACTACAGCATGAGAGTGCTTCTAATGAGAGATCCGTCCGGCTTTTAACGGGCTCAGACTGCTCTTGCCAGTTGTACAGTAGCCTATATAACTTGATATTATCTCAATTACCACCCCTGAAAAACAAAGCCTAGACGAGTAAATCGCACGAATAAAGGCGAGACTACGCATATCCAAAATTTTGGCCAGCGCAAAGTTACTTGGAGTTAAGCAGAATAAGAATATGTTTACCTTCAAAACAAAAGCGTTTTTCACGAGTCGTGTCATTGCATTTTTAACTTCATAATGAAGTGAACTGAATATGTATCAATTGCTACCTCACATTTCCATATTGTCAATTTATAAAATAAATGTAAATATAAAATACAATTAAATACAACATGATTATAAAGATGCCCAGAAATACCAGGTGCCCACTGTTCTAGTAGCTAGATCATAGATGTCTTGTCAAAAATCGAAATTTTAGGCCTAATATCTATCTGTTGAATCAAACAAAACCAAATATTTTTTGAATTAATTGTAAAGGTACAAGAAGTCATTTTCTTGGTTTTGTGCTCATAGGTTCTGGATAGTGTAGCCTCAGCTCCACTCCCCAAACCAGCAAACAATCAGACATTTAATTTGGGTGAAAATGCTAAATTATAAACAATGCTTTATTACATTGCATTTTTCTTATCTATTAATGTACATTCTTTGAAAGGTAGGGTAAGTTATATTTTTGTTAAAAGGTTAAAGCTCTATAAATATTCTAATCATTTCTATAGAGTGTTTGTTCAGTAACATGGGTCTCCCTGTCTCTCCAGCTCTTTAATAAACAGAAAATGCATTTTCAGGTGGGTTGCCAATTTCAGCCGGATTGATTGAATATTTTATTAGGCAAAAAATGTACAATTGCACAATTACATTTATAATACTTTGTCTAAAAGGTCCGTCCAAAAAAGTCCTTGCAGTCTTGTTTCCATTGGGGTCCTTGGTATTCAATTCATAGACATAGTAGCAACCAAACAGTTCAAATATCAACACAAAAAGTAGGATTTATCAGCTTCAATTTTATAGTGTTCCAATTACAATTCCAATTTGTCTTCTCATTACTTTGTGTCATCACTTCCAATTTCACTTGATTAATCTGTATCCTGACCCCTGAAAATGCATTTTATGTTTAGGCCTAATAAAGAGCTGGAGAGACATGAAGACTCTTGTTACTGAACAAACACTCTACAGCAATAAGTTGGCTACTATCAGAATTTAGAGCTATGTAACACTTATTTTAACAATAAAAAGATGTGATTCACCACATGTATGTACTGGGTCAAGTTTATTTATACAGCAAAACAACAGCAGCTGACCCAAAGTACTTTCCAAACAAAGAACAAAATAGACCTTAGTCTATTTACAAAGCAGAGTAAAAGGCATATAAAGACAAAGTGCAGTAGCAACAATAACAATAACAGAACAAAACAAAACAAAGAAAAACAAGGCATGGAGGTCACAAACAGGGCTAAGGGGACCTCAGCCAATGAAGTAGGGCCTAGGCTATGTGGTTAAAGTGGTTCCTATCAAGAACAGGAACACCATTCAAAACCGAATAGAACATGGCGGCCGCGTCCATTGAGTTCAATGGAGAAGTGGCGCCCTGTTCCATAGCGCAGTGGTTCTCAACCTTTTCAGGCCGCGACCCCCGAAAATAATCATATTTGAACTGGGGACCCCCCCACCCTGACAAGCACTTGGAACTGTTGGAGTTGAGGCATTTTGACTCGGTTCCACAGATAAATATTGTGATCTACAAGCTCACAACGCCTCGCAACGAAAGAGGCATATTTTTGCCTCTTTCTTATATTATTTGACAATTTGGCCAATGTATGACCAGTTTTTATAGTATCGTTTGTTGATTACTTTTTTTTGGTAGGTATTAAAAAAGGTCTTAAAAGTCCTTAAGTTGTCACTTCACTGTCATCTGGGGACCCCCCCCAAATCATGTGGGGACCCCCCTGGGGGTCCCGACCCACAGGTTGAGAACCACTGCCATGGCCTACTATTTGGTTTCTCCAGCTTTATTGTGAAAAAAGCAGCCTGTGTGTGTCATTATTGATCATTCTGAAGAAGACTGTGTGTCGATACGTTAATCTATAATAAAGTCTTGGCTGGGAGCTTTTTACAGTGTACCCCTATTTTTTTGCCTTTATCCACTGTTTTTTTGTACGCCAATTTGGGTTTTATTTTGAAACTTTCAACCGGATGCTATATCTTTAATATTGGCTTCCTTGACACACTTTGCTGGACCAAAGAAGAAGAGCGACCAAAGAGCGACATCCGATGGGGAGATTCCTCCAGTGATGCTCAGGTCAAGGTAAAGAACATACTGGAGACAGACTTGGAGACAGATGATTGGCAACCGGCAGCTTGTCCGATAGCGTGACACAGTCAGTTTAATATTAATTAGATTTAATTGTTCGATATGAACATGATGAAAATCGCGCGTGATAGATATAGTAACGTGTTTCTTGTTGGATGTTTTGCATGGTTGTGACTTGTGAGTGAGCCCTAGTGCGAAGGTAATTTTGTTAAATGGCACAATAGATAGTTTATTATTGGTGTCCGTGTTGGTAATGCTGCTCTGAATTGAAACGATCAGTGTGTATGATGTGTTTATTGATTATGTTATGGTGTTGTGTTTGTTTCTCTTGTGGATTGTAGTACAGTAGGTACTGATGCTGCGTGTTTTGGGCGTCATGTCTTAAAAAAATAAAAAACATAAATAAATAAAGAAAAAAAAGAGTGGCCTATCACAGTGGTTCTCAACCTGTGGGTTGGGACCCCCCACATGATTTTGGGGGGTCCCCAGATAAGATGACAGTGAAGTGACAGTTTAATGGCTTTTAAGACCTTTTTAATACCTACAAAAATATACATACTATAAAAACTGGTCAAACATTGGTAAAATTGTCAAATAATATGAGAAAGAGGCAAACATTTTGAAAATAGCCGATCTACAAGCTTGTAGATCTGCTATTTTCACAATAATATTGTGAAAATATTGAATATTTATCTGTGGAACGAGTCAAACTAAATGTAATGAATGCCTCAACTCCTACAATTCCAAGTGCTTATTAGGGTGGGGGGTCCCCAGTTGAAATATGACTATTTTGGGGGGTCATGACCTGAAAAGGTTGAGAACCACATAATACATAATACCTATCACATAAAACCCTCCAGCTACTACAACAGTTCAAAGGTAGGCTACGGGGTAAACAGAGGCTATACCAGGGTGTACACACAATATAATTGAAACATTGTCTTGCTTTATGTTGTGGTATTCTCTCAGTTTCCAGCCACATGTAGCCTATTATGTGTCAATGCAAAGGAGTGCCTGTATGATTAATAAAAAAATCTATATGACCTGGAATGTAAAGTTTAAAATAATGTATGGGGTAAAAAAAATATATATATATATACCTACCTCAGGGTATTTGTGATTGACACACCTCAATGCATACTTTTCACTGATCATGAGAGATGCATATTGATCAGACCAATCTCAACAGTACCAAACAATATGAAGATGTTAAATATATTAAATCAAATTAACATGCAAGTTCAATAAAGTGTTTTGCCATTGATGACCATAGCAGTAATGGCTTTCATGGGATCAGCTGAAATGTAGCAGAAGGCATTAGGCTACATTAACAACACCAAGATGCCTATGTTACCCATTTTAGGAAACAGTTCAGCAAGAATTTTGCATCATTCTCATGTGACACAGAAACAATTTTGATTACCCCTTGACAGGATACATCAGGAGGTAATTTCCTGATCAACTGTCAAATGAGCCACTCCCTGATTTGGAAACAGGGTTATGGGGCCAGTATGCCAAAACAGTTTCATAGCATACTCAATGCAACATTAAACCACAGTGGCTGAATTCCAGACACCTCAAGACTACCTTTTGCTTAAATTATGCATTGCTCGTATTGTTTGTTTGTATTGCTTCTTCAATAAGAATTTGACGATGTGTATGCTGCTCTGAAACTATAGGGGATGCTAGCTAAGAAGCAAGCACCTCTCCTATGGATGGATTTCTGGGCAAGGGAGTCAAGATGTAGGAAGGATGGATATCTTTAGCCAAAATGTGTATCCTCTGCTGTATAATAACTTAGCAGTTAATTTGTCACTGTGGTGGAAGATAATCCTTCTTTTGACAGATGTAAAAGGTCTTTTCACCCCATAGTTAATGGATGTTACGAAGGTGTGCTTTCAAGGGACTGATCACTGCGCAAGCTTCTATTATTGTGACATCTCCTGAGATGGTGTGCTCTAAGGCTGTGTTTTATCCACCTTCACTTAGCAGGGTAGAAAATATAGGAGTGGTTTAGGGTTGAGAGACAAATGGCTATAATGTGCAGTGAAAAATAAAGGTTTTAAAAATGCAAGAGAGCGGAGTGACAGAGTGAAGCAGGATGCACTGTGATTGACTAATTGTGTTTTAAACTGGGTCTTTCAGCACACAATGGGAAATGGGATGGCTCTGAGCTCCCCTGTGAAGCACCCAAGGATAAGAAAGTTGTCAGATTTGTAGGTCAGGCTGCAGGGGTTGTTGTTAGGCAGACTTGCTCACAGCTCTAGATATCTTTTTTTTAACTTTGATTTGGACTGTACTTCATAGTGGGTTGAAGTATCAAGTTCCTGTTGCTATGTTATTGAAGGACTATATTACCATTTTCCAGTTCATTTTACAAGTTCCATATCTCCCATAAGTCTATTCCACTTTTTTGTGTGATTTAGTTCCACTGTATTGTAATACAATACCATCTGTATTTGGGTTTCCTGTTTCAGCTCTTAAGATAGCTCATTTTATTCTCCTTTAGTGTGTGCTATTCCTTCTCTCTGAAGTGCTGCGATAAGATCTTAATTGATTTCACAGTGTTAGAGGGAATATCAGCACTGTATCCAGTCCCATCTGGAGCTCATCAGAGCCTGACCCGGTTTCGGTGTGCTACGTTAGCATGTGGTTCCACAGGGACCTGTCCCCTCCTTGTGCTGACACAGGGATGTCGAAAAAGGGCACAGCCAGCCCATCATAGCCCAGCCCAGCCCAACCCATCCTAGCATGTCCCCAGCGCGACAGCCCGACCAAACTTAGACCAGTCCTGCCTGGACCAGTGCCCAAAACAGTGCTCACTCACACTTCCTTGCCTTCAACATTGTAGGTCACTTATGGTCGATCCCTCCATTTTGAGAAGGGCTTCCGGGGATATTTTGCCCTAGAAAAAAAATAATTATCTTATCTCCCTAATTCCCAATTATTATGCACAGGCTTATTTAAGAAAAAGGATTAGGTTCTCTCTCTCTCTCTCTCTCTCTCTCTCTTTTTGTGTGTGGCAGTTTTACCAGAGAGCAGCAGAGGATGAATTTGAATGTGACATTCGTTTCTCCTGCCATGAGAAGTCCTACACATGGATGAACTGGGTAGGAGGGAGCAGAGCGAGACTGTCATGTAAGCCATCTCTGGGGCCACCTCTCGGTGTGCACTGTTTCCTGCTGCAGGTAGAAGCGTAGTGTCTGTGTTTTGCTACCGTATGTGCGACTGAGGCTCCAGGCTGCATGCTGTCCTCTCCCTCCCACAGAGAGCAACAACTCCGCTGGCCACCACTTCCAGTGCTCACCAGAGGACATACTCTACTCGGCATTGAAATGGAGAAGGTAAGACGTTTCTTGCAGTATTCCTTCCTGTATACCCCCAACCCCCCCCCCCCCCCCCCGCAAACCATTCCTGTCTTTCTAAAAAAAAAGAAAAAAAGAAAAGAATGTCACTTATTTCACCAGAACGTCATTAAATGATGTTCTGCAAAATGTTCCCAGTGCAAAATGTTGGGGTTAATGTGGTGTGTATGCAGCAGTGTGACTGGGGTAATTATGTGGATATTGCCATATTGTCTGTGCATTTTATTATCAGGTTCATTAGCTTGGAGCTGTGAAGAGCATCTTAGCTCCTTTATACTGTAACTCTTCCTAGGGTTTGCGACAAAATAAACATTAGAAGTTATTTGATCATGTAAAGGCAGTTTTTCCCTAACTAATTATGATGTCTTTATTCTAGAAATTGAACATATGCAGTGCTATGTTGTTTTTGACAATGTTTGGTTGCTTGTTGACATCCTGAAGATTGTATGGACTTAAATTTTGTTCAATCAGTTCCTGAGCGTGTGATTTAGCCCAAACTTAAGATGTAACAAAAGCTTGCTTGTCACAATCTCACCCCATCTTTATACATGTGTGAGTTTTGTGGCATGTGTGTGTGTGTGTGTGTGTGTGTGTGTGTGTGTGTGTGTGTGTGTGTGTGTGTGTGTGTGTGTGTGTGTGTGTGTGTGTGTGTGTGTGTGTGTGTGTGTGTGTGTGTGAGACGTCTGTGTGTGAGTGTGTGTGAGTGTGTGCCTTCTTGAGATCGTTGCAGTATTATGTCATAAGTGTTAGTGTGTGTTTCAGAGCTGCTCAGAGTGCTCAGAGCAGAGGGGTGCGCAGAGCCTCTGTACATTCTGCAACAAGTGGTTGTGTTACCAGTGCACCGATATGCATCAGCACCAGAAAGCCACCGCCGCCAACACCTCCACCACCACCACCATCAACACCACCTCCTCCACCCAGTATGCAGATTTGCATCAACTGGCAAGGCCCACCTCCACCCAGTGTCCTGACATGCACCAGAGAGGCAACGGCTCACTGACCACAATTGAACCAGGCAAGCATTAACATCTAATTCTGTACAAGCCTGCCTCATGAGACTGAACAGTGTTTGTTTTCTTAATGTCTTTGTTGCTCGCTGTGTTTATCAGTGCCATATCTTTGGTCAAGTGGTCTGTAATGACCTAAAAAAAAAAAAAAAAAAACGATTAATTGTGCTGCCCTAGTGCCTCACTTTTATGCTTTCTTCACTTTTCAGGCAGCCATAGGTCGGAAGTACATACACAGAATGTTTAGTCTTCCTCACTGTCATATGCCTGTTTGGATTTCTTTGTTTGCCTTGCTCACCTTTTATTTGTTCATCACGCCTCATTAAGAATATTGTAATTAATTATGCATGACTTCAACATGGCTCTGGAGAAGCCATTATTACTTATACAGTACAATACTTCCTCTTAATAATGTGTGGCACAGATTCTCAAGTGCTCAAACACGTGTCTAGCTGACAAAAGGTGGGTTTTATTTCTCAAGATGCTTCAGTGTATATCTAGCAGCTCTTATTCTTGAAAGCGGGTACTTGTATCTCTTTACATTGCACTATCAGTACATACTTACATTTATTTGTATTTATCCGTGAGAACAGCCTTGTGAAAGTGGCAATGTGGTTATGAAGCACTAGGTTCCAGGCAGGATGTGGTCACTCAGCTAAAGTTGATGCACCAGGGCTGATGCTGTGTGCTCTCTGCCGCAGAGCCATCAGCTTCTAAATACACACACACAGCTGACTGTGTGTGTGTGTGTGTGTGTGTGTGTGTGTGTGTGTGTGTGTGTGTGTGTGTGTGTGTGTGTGTGTGTGTGTGTGTGTGTGTGTGTGTGTGTGTGTGTGTGTGTGTGTGTGTGTGTGTGTTAGGCCTAACTTATGTGCTTATTCACTGGAGGTCTGTTGTTTTAGCTCAATACATTGTTTAATTTAAGCTTCATATAATTGCTGCATATATATGACCTATTTTGATATTTGTGACAGTTATTTTGGGGACTCTGTGTGTGTGTGGGGGGGGGGGGGAGAGGGGGAGTGAGAAAGAGAGAGGGAGAGGTTTGTTCACCTGTGGTTTTTGCTTTGCCTCACTGCAACATCAACATTCTTTCCTTTTTTATTCATGTGAAATGTGTCCATCAAAGTGCTTTAATATTGTCAATACAGTGATCAATTAACCCTGTTACCACTGGCACTGAACAATGATGAAAATGATGGACATCTATTTAAAAAGTCCATTCATCTTGGAGGGATACCTCACAGCAACATTAGAATAATTCCTTTGTTGCTCTCAAAATGAGATCCTGCTTACTGCATCAAAGAATCCAAAGATAAAACAACACGATAAAAGGGCCATGTGCAGAAGAACACCACTGAATTCTGTTTATATACATTGGCATGGAGAATCAGTGGTCAATCCTTTTAATGATTTAGTGTGTGCTGTGATGAGTGATGAGTATTAATTTGTATTTGTGTGCGTGCAAGTGTGTGTGTGTGTGTGTGTGTGTGTGTGTGTGTGTGTGTGTGTGTGTGTGTGTGTGTGTGTGTGTGTGTGTGTGTGTGTGTGTGTGTGCTGTGTGTGTGTGTTCTTTCTCAGCCGCTTTATGTTTGGAAGGAAATGTAGTCAACTTCTTTAAATGAGTCTAAAATACAATTAGATAGAACACATAACACATTTTCATGTAATCATGTAATTAAAATACACATTATGTAAACATGGATCTTTTTGGAAACTTCTGTTAAATCTTTTGAAAATCATGGAAAATTAAGCTGAAGTTATTGACCCCCACTAAACAGTCTTGATCATTTAATGGTTTTAAATACGGTACTATACATGTTGTTCTGTCTGAATTTATTATGTCAATACAAGCTTCTGTTCTGTCAAAAATATGTTTATGCTTCAGTGATACATTTGTGTCACACGTTAAGCTGTGAGCGTCAATTGGTTCGTTAGCGTCTTTTCCGTGTTTACAGCCTCCCCTCCCTCCGGTCTTTTAGGCCCAGGGCTGCATCCTCGCTCCGTCCTCACGTGCCACTCACACAGACAGGAGCCCTTGGAGCTGTTCTGTGAGTCCTGTGACCTTCTGTGCTGTAACAGCTGTCACCTGTCCACCCACAAGAACCACAGGTCAGTCCTCAGACACCGTGCACAAGGACAGTGCAGAGAGGGGCTAAACGTGGGTTCAAAAACTTCCTTGGAACAACAACACTCTCCCTAATGTCTTGTCACTTTTATCAACTCGGATCTGCATACAGTATCCTTGGCCTGTCTAATTCTTATTCAGTATTCATGCAATGTTGTGCTCTACGGCGTTATAGTACAGTTGTTGCCTCCTAAGGTCACTTGCATAATGTCTTCTCCCGGGAGAAGTGAATTTAATCATGCCACTCTGTATGTCCAAAGGCAAAGCGAAGAAAGTTTATTTGTTTATTGTGTAAAGAAAAGTGTTTTTTGAACAAAACAAGAGCATTTAGACACATTATAAAACAGGATTTTTGAATACAATTAACACTAGTTCTTAAAGAGTTACGAGAATAGAAAATAAGAATAAGCTCAAATAATACAGATGCATATGAGAGAATAAAATAACAGTGTAGCGCAAGAAATGAATCTCAGTAAAACCTCATTAAAGAAGTCTTCAGCTTTGATTTAAAAGAACTCTGTTTGTCCAAAGGCAAAGCGAAGAAAGTTTATTTGTTTGTGTAAAGAAAAGTATTTTAAACACAACGTTAAGAGCATTTAGGCACATTATAAAACAGGACTTTTGAATACAATTAACACTAGTTCTTAAATAATTAAGAGAATAGAAAATAAGAATACGCTCAAATAATACAGATGAATGAGAGAATAAAATTACAGTCTAGCACAAGAAATGAATCTCAGTAAACCTCATTAAAAAGGCTTCAGCTTTGATTTATAATAACTGAGAGTTGTAGCAGACCTGCAGTTTTCTGGGAATTTGTTCCAGATACAGTATGCGGTGCATAAAACCTGAACGCTGCTTCTCCACATTTAGTTTTGACTCTGGGGACAGAAGGCTGACCTGTGTCAGACCACCTGAGAGATCTGGATGGTTCATAATGTACGTAGCACAAGATCAGACATGTATGTTGCCCTTAAACCACTCAATGCTTTATAAAAACAACAGCAGTATTTCAATCGGTTATTTTTCAGAGAACGAGCCGGTGTAAAGTTTTGAGAACTGAAGTGATATGATTCACTTTCTTGGTTTTAAGAAGGACTGGAGCAGTAGCAGAGTAAAATAATGCACTTAGTTTCGAGCTAACCCTGTGGTGTGTACTGTACTGTGCTGTACGTTTTCCCCAGGTTAGTGCATATTGGGAAGGCCCTACAGGACCAGCAGTGGCTATTTGAGAGCCTGGTGGCCCAGGTGGATGAAAGGAGGTCTGCTGTTGAGAACACAGCCAAACAGATAGAGGACAGGTCAGTTTACACTCCACAACATGCACACATACTGTATACAATCACCAAATCTTCCTCAGCTAACACATTCTGGATTTGGCGAGGGTGATCTTGACAGCTGTTACATAAATTCATCTTCGAAATTTGAAACAGAACATTTGTTCAGCTTTTCTGGCATTGCAAAATAACTTCCTTAAGGTATCAGTTGAAACCAAACATCAATGCATCCAAACCGTTATTGTGATTTTTTTTCTGTCAGCAATCAGCGTATCATTTTCTGTCCTCCCATCTCAGGCTCCATGGAATAAAGATCATGCACAGGAAGGCTGAGAACCAGATTAAAATGGCAAAGATGATTATGATGAACGAGCTTAACAAACGGGCCCACCTATTAATAGAGCAACTGGAGGTAATTACTTTCTCTCTCTCTCATTCCCTCCCATGATTCAGTTGACCATGAATCTACACGCGAGGCATCAGTTACCAACATGACCTAATCCGTCCTGAAAGTTGAGCAAAGGACGGGCCAAATAATGATCTGTCGGACCAGCTTAGACCAGCATTTTTGAGAACTAATTCTGGCCAAAAGAAAAATGAGCCATTGATTAGTCCGCAATCCATCCATGACTCCATGCAAGTACTGTAATTACCAGTGGCGGCTGTTCTGTCTCTGTGTTTAGAAGATCACCGAGGACTTTCAGCGCAATCTAGAGGACCAGCTGCAGGGGGCGATAGAGACGTGCGGACAGCTAGATCACGTGCAGAGGTTCATCACCTGGGCGACGACCCAGCATGGCAGGAGCCCGGTGCTCTTCAGCAGGGAGCTGGTAAGCTGAGAGAAGGGCTCACCAGAAGACCACTTGCATAGCCTACTGCAGGGGTCTGCAACAGGGGGTCCGGGACCCCTAGGGGGTCCGCAAGAGTTACTACAGGGGGGCCGCCAAATATTTGTGTGATGAGTTTTTTTTTTTACATTAACCACTTGAACCCTAGCATCCCTATTCTGGGGGGAACATTAGCCGAAAATAGCAGATCTACAAGCTCACAACGCCTCGCGGTGTGAGCTTGTATATCGTCTATTTTTGGCAAAGAGGTATAGGTGTAGTGGGAAAAAAGAGCAGACCGAGTAAAAAAAAAGAGTTTAATCTGAAACACAAATTTATACAATATAGAGGGGGTCCCTGCTTCACCTCTCTCAGCTAGGGGGTCCTTGGCCTGAAAAACGTTGAAGACTCCTGGCCTACTGTAATGTTATGCAGCAGCGATTACCAACCTGTGGGCCGCGAGGGTATTGCAAGTGGGTACCCAAATAATTGCAAAACACTACGATTTGTATGATAAATATAACATTAATTTATTATTAAAATATAATGTTAAACAAATTACCTGGTGTTTTTTCTTTAAAACCTTGAAAAAATATGTTTTCATTGTGAAATTTTCAATAAATAAAAAGTATGCTATGTTGTTGAACACAATCGAGTGATTGATCATTAAAGGTGCTTATACTGTAAATGCACCATTTACCAACAACTCCTTTTTCAACAAAAATGATTCAAGACATTATGAATATAATATGATTCTTGCCATTCTGCTTCGCCTGTCAGATTTCACTTCAAATGCAGCAGCTGTTTGAATCATCGTTCCACCAAGACGCTTGGGTTCCTGTCAAGATCAAGTTCAACTGGGATGCTAGCTACTGGACTAAGCAAATTTCCACATTAGGTGAATTTAATTTGACGCAAGCTGATATATCAGCGTGTATATTAAACACAATACTTTTTAATGAGTTGTTAAGGTTCCATCAGAATAAGAAACATCTGTTTTTGTTTATTTTTTATGACCTAACCACTTTCAACCTGGCATCTCTATTTTGGGTCATTATTGGTGAACATTTTTCAAAAACGTTCAATATTTAAAAAAATCACACCCTGTGTGAAGTGGGCGGTGTCTTCCTAGCTAACCACAATACTGAATGGAGTCAACCAATATATATGCTTTGATCTGAAAGAGCCACTTAGTGTCAGCATGTGTCTTGCTAGCTAATCACAATACTGAATGGAGTCGATCAATCATGTACAAAAGATAAATACATTTATCTTTTGTAAAACACACTTTATGATGGACAAAACCATAACTTAAAAAAAACAATAATTTTGTTTTTTTTAAGTTATGGTTGCTTATATAGGGCTATGCACATGTGTCATGTGACACTGGCCAATCACATAGGGCTATGCACATGTGTCATGTGACACTGGCCAATCACAGTCCTGAATAGATTGTGATTGGCCAATCACAGCGCAGGATAGTTGTACAAACTTTTAGGGCCGGTTTCACTGCCCAAGATATTTGTACATTTTTCCAAATCTCACTTATAGGGGCGGTTTCACCGCCCAAAAATTGCAGATCTACAAGCTCACAATTCATCGCATCACGGTGAGCTTGTAGATCTGCTTTTTTTCAAAATCGGCTACTTTTGCTATTTGTTGTATAAAGTATATATAGTAGGGGCTTAATATTATAATGAACATATTCCCATTTTGAGTTGCTCTCAACCTGTGGGCCGGGGCCCACTGGTGGGCTGTGAGGATATTGCAAGTGGGTCCCCAAGATTTAATTGATAATATAGCATTAATATTTTAAAAATGATGTACAAAGAAATTCATGGTATTTTTTCTTTAAAACCTTGACTAATATGTTTTCAAAGTGATACCAATAAATAAGATATTAAAGTATGCAACGTTAGTTCCGTTGATCCAAGCCCGGAAGACAATCAATTGATTCATCATTAAAATAAACATGCTCTTAAAGGTTCTATGACATTCATTTTGACTTTTTTATGTTTTTTTGGGGGTTTTATGACCTCAATTACACCCACAAAATCTGAACTTTGAACATTCAGTGGATTTTCTGTGGTCTGGGGTTTTCTGAATAATTAGGCTGAAAAGTAATCTGAGCTTGGCCCTTCGGCAGTGAGGTCACAGCCGATTAATCCCGCCCACTCTCCTCCACGCCCCTCCCCTCCCCTATCCTTTCCTTTGGGGGGGGGGCGGAGCAGAGGCGATGATTGACAGGCAAAATCCCTCACCAGCGATACCCGCAGGCAAAGATTTCTTTTTTCATTGCAGTAGAAATGTGAGAGAAAAACACCTGCCATGGATCAATGGAGTGGAATTTTTTGTTAAAACTTTCTATACACGTTTGAAGGACCATGACAAAGACTTTTAATGTGTGGTAAAACTGAACGTCATGAAACCTTTAAAATGCACACGACTCACCCATCTGACCACTTAAATTAAGTGCTCTGATGGGTGGGTCGCGAACGCTTTCGAGATCCTCAAGTGGGGTCCTGATCCAGAAAAGGTTGAGAACACACTGCACTAACCCATACTGTACATGTTTCTGTGCAGGTGAGCTGGATGTGGAAGGAGGAGACTGCAGTTACCCTGAGGGCCTGGCCTGTCCAGACATCCTGAGGCCGACGCCCATGGGCTGCCTGGCCCTGCCCTCCGTGTGTCACAGAGGACCAGACCAGGGCTGTGGCTACCAGGCCTGCTGTCATCCCCAGATATGCTGCATGCACTGCATTCCCTCCAAGGTGTTCTAGTTTTTTTAATTGTATTAGTTTTAGTGTTAGTTTTATTAATTTTCTATTTATTTTCAATTGTAATAAGGGGTATTTGTCAGGGGTGAGATTCAAAATATTCACAGAAATAGCTAAAACAGCCTATTTACAAGCTCACAACGTGTCGCGCCACGTAAAATCTCTATGATTTTAGTTACCGGTAATTTAAGTTAGTGTTGTTAGTAAAACTTTTTTTTTTGGTAAAGCCTCATTTCTCTTTTTATTTCAGTTAACTAAAAGGTTTTTCCAATTCTAGTCGTAGTGAATTTGTTAGTTTGAGTTATATTGTTAGTTTTAACTATAACAACCCTGATTCCCTCTCCGCAGAGCGACATGGCTAACCTGGACCAGAGCCAGCTGGAAGCCGTCCCTTACAGCTCAAGCTGTGCTCAACATGCTCTGCTCCAGAGCCAGCAGATCCAGAGGTGCTGTGGTCCAGCCAGTCCCCCGCTCATGCACTCATCCCTACAGTGTCCCACTCCCCCACAAGGTTGGTACAGTTTAACCCATTAAGACCTGAGGTGGATTCTACAAAATGCCTTCTAAATCAGTAGTTCTCAAACATTCAAGATTTTAAAAAAAATGTAAAAAAAATAACAGATGTACAAGCTCTCAGCGTGGCACGAAGGTTTTAATGTGGTTAACGTGGTTTTAATGGATTCATTTGTAATTCTTTTCATTTAGACTTTTTTGTTTTCAATTTTAGTTTACTTTTGATTCGTTTTTAAAGTAGGTTTTCTAGTTTAGTTTGGTTTTTATTTTTAGTGTTAGTTTCAGTTTTTTATGTCATAGTCTGGGCCTGGGGTATAATTACAAAAGGTCAATATATATATTTTTCTGATCTACAAGCTCACAATGCGTCGCATTGTGATGCGTTGTGAGCTTATAGATCAGCTATCTTCGCTGTTTTTGCAGAAACTTTCTCACCCAAAATACTAGTCTTAAAATATTGTAAACACTCAATATCGTTTCACTTAGTTAAAGAAAATGTTTTGCCAATTCTCATTTTCATTATTTCATTAGTTTTAGTTAACTATAATAACCTTGCTCCTCCATCGTCTTCCTCAGCCACATCGCCCACCCAGCTCGGTTCCAGTCACGGATCCACGTCCCAGTCACGACCCGCTACGCCTCAGCCGCAGCTCAAGTCTCACCATCGCCAATGCCGCGTGGAACAGTATTCCGACTGCCAGGCTCAGCTTACTGCGGACAGCGACAGGCCAGGCCAGGTCCAGGGTCAGTGTCAAGGAAAACCGCTGGCCTGCAAGACGTCACAAGCACAGCGCCTTGACCAGACGGCCGCTGGCCGAGAGATAACGACTGAAGAGACCTGGGAGCCGAGATGGAGAGGCGAGCAGAGCCTTGGGCACACACCGCTGGTTGAGAGCAGAGATGCTGTGGGTAGGGGGTCGCAACAAGGAAGGAGGGAGTACATCTCCCTTGAACAGCAGCAGATGTTCTACATTTCCCCAGCAGCAGAGCTGAGAAGAGAACAGCAGGGAAACAGACTTTCACTGCCACAGACAGACTACAGAAATAGAAGGGTAAGGCAGCCATATAGATCTCACATCACGTTATTATTAATTTTAGGAGTCCTTTTAACCACTTAGGGTTTAAGCCCTATTGTATGCTTTGTTGTAGGACTAATACCAGCCGATGTATAAGCTCACAACGCATCGCATCATGATGCGTTGCGAACAATTTGAGCTATTTCCACTATAAATTTGTTTAAAAAAAAACAAATTTAAAAAAATAAAATAAACTGTGAAAATGTTACCTATAATGATATGAGCAAAATAAGGACCAACTTGGAACTGATTTAAGACTATTTTCTTTTTTTCTGTGAGGATACAGTTATCCATAAATTTTTGGGTGAAATATAGATTTTCCTCCAAAATGGATGTAGTGTTTGGACTGAAGCCCTTCATTTACAGTTCACATTCAGTGTGACGTTTGAACAGGCAATTTGAAGTAGTACGTACAAGACAGGAAGCAGTGAATCTTGTTTCATTATTGGCACACAGCCGATATCGAAGGCACTGGTTTGATGATAGAATGAGCCGTCATCATACCGAAACCAGATGGTACGACAGAAACCTGCCTCTTCTCTTATGAAGAAACACTGGTGGTAAACAAAGAGCTTCACTGACTAATTAAAAACCTACGCAAAAAAAGAAAAGAAATACAAAAAATAACACCACTGTTATCATTAGTTCTCTTTATGTCAGAGGCTTGAACAACCACATGATCACCTATCAAAAAATGTTGCAGTTGCATGATCACAAACACAAAGACAAATTGTGTGCACATTCAATTCCTAGCATCTGAAAATGAGAAAATGAACCACTTCGGTGCAGCCACACGTGTACTTAACCTGTCTTTAATGAGTCACTAAGGGAATAGTGGAAGCTGACAGTGTGATTTAAGCGCTGGTTACCACGCTAAGATAAATTCCTACCCTTCATGATAGAGAGGCTGTATAATCCCTCTCTTTCTGCCTCTGCATTACACTCCTTCACACCTCTCCTTCGGGGCATGGAACAGGTAAGTGTTTTAATCACATGGTAATTATAAGGACATGCTTAGCTCCCTTGGCCTAAATCTGTATACATTTGAGAAAGAGCAGGTAGAAGGAGAGAGTGAAAGAAGAGAGTGCTGAATAAAAACAACCTGAAAACAAGTTATTTTTCAGGCGGGCATCGTAAATTTGATACTTTTCTGTGTGCGGAAAAACATACTTTGTTCAAGTTGTTATTAAAGAAGAAAGGTAGAGATTAATCAGTGCTGCAAGTGCTGCTTATTCAAATGAGCCCACCGTAAGCCTGATGGTGGATTTACATAAGATAATTGATGTTGTAACTAATCCCTAATAATGAGAATAACTGTGATCCTTGCAGTTGTATGAGCTTTGCTTCATGTTTGTGAAACAGACCCAGAGTAGGCTTTGACATGTTTTTATCAGTAGCCTATGCGTACTTGCATGGTACGTGCACACATATGTATGTATTTGTGTGTGCGTGTGTGTGTGTGCGGGCGCATGTGCACATGCATGCATATAACACTCATATGGTCGTCACACTTTATATTCTGTCATACGACGGAAGAAAAAATCGACAAGCTCACAAGCTTGTTATACATTTTTGTATATTTTTGATAATAATAATAATAATAATAATAATAGACATCTTTTGAGAGAATTTGAAAAATGTCTCCTACAATGACATGGCCAAAAATAGGGACACCGGGTTGAAAGAGGCTAAGGCATGAATAGGAGCACCTGTGTGTACCGGTGGCATACTGTACTGTACATGTGCGTTTGTGTGACAGGCTAGATCCACTTCGTTGGAGGTGTCAGCCCATGACGTTCAGAGCGGCAGCAGCTCAGTGTGTGGGAGGAGGAAGAGCCGTTCCCAGAGCATCCCAGCAGAACTGGCAGCCCCGTCCACCAGCCCCCCCGCCAACGAGAGGCCCGCTGGGCCCGCATACAGCCTGGATCAGGTGCCCATACCACCATGAACCGCTTTTCATTTTGTCGACTAAAATCATGACGAATCATTGTTCGTCGACTACCTTTTTTCACTGACGAAAACTAAATAAAAACTAAGCAATGATTACTAAAGCTATGACTAAATATATTGACAATTTCGTCAGCAAATAAAAACTAGACTAAAATGACAGGGAGGCAGTCGAGGAACTAGTGGAGAAGGGATCCGGTTAAACTCATTTTATGCTCGATTGTAGCCGAAAATAGCCGATCTGCAAGCTCACAACTAGGGCTGTCACGATTACAAATTTAATTTGACGATTAATTGTCACTCAAATAATTGCGATTAACGATTTAATTGTTTGTTTGGCATTGAACATTGGAACATATGAAGCCTTTTAGGCTTCGTAATCCAAAATTGCACAGGACAGATATGACAAATAACTGAAATATACAAAGAAATTGACATTTAATAATTTTATACATGTAAAAAAAGCTGAAATGGCAGATCTACAAGCTTTTTGTACATTTATATACATTTGAAAATGTGTGAACATTTTTCAACATGGAAACGATGACAATTATGCAAAAATAATTGCGATTAGACGATTATGTAATAATTATGACAGGCCTACTCATCACAACGCGTCGCAACACGACTAAATCAACTGTAGATTTAGTCGACTAAAATCTTATGATACTAAAACTAGACTAAAACTAAAACATTTCAGATGACTAAAATATGGAATTTTACTCAAAAGACTAAGAACTATTATCAAAATTTGCTGTCAAAATTAACACCGCCATGAACCCACAGTAGAGAAGAAACAACAAAGCACACACAGCCTGGATCAGGTGCCAATACCACCATGAACCCCCACAGTAGAGTAGAAACAACAGAACGCAGGCAGTCACTAAGCTGGCTCAAACACGGCCAAATACGGGTCTGTTTGGTTTTATTTGTACAGTCTCAGAGTTAAATTAACAATCAAGATTTTACTTTGTACTAGAGCTGCACAATATTGTTGTTTGAAAGGAAATATACAGTAATCCATTGCTTTCTTCTTCTTTTGTCAGTGTGTGCATACAGTAAGCTTTTCATTGTCTGGGTTCTATGTTAGCAGCAAGGCAGAAAGACAGTTCAAACTGTATACTCATTGCATTATTCAACAATGTTATCACATATCTCATGTTTTCCTAATATCATGCAGCCCTACATTGTACCAATGGTGGATACAGAACCTGTCTAATGACTGGGCCTGGAAAAATCTGGATGGGTCTGAGTTTTCTAAGCTTAGATATTACAATGAGTGGTGAATATGATACTTTTTTTCCCCACTGTCTATTTGGCTGCTTTCCGCAAGTGGCATGCGGAACAAAACAGTGTATTTTTAGTGGAACACGCGTGTTTGCAGCTGTATGCTTTTCTCATTGTCTCTTCAACTGAAATATGACATGTTTCTTTTGCATGTGATCTGAACAGTGTGCTTATCTTCTCAGTATGGCGTAATGGATGCTAGACAGAGGAGAGCTTCAGATGGGGTGATCCAATGTGCTGCCAGGGAAACCTCCACTGCTGTTCCCCCTCTGAGAGTACAGTCCACCATGTACCTTCACCCACCCTTGTTGACCTATAAAACTGAGTCAGGTACTGGACAAATTTAACTCTCCTACTCAAATGCTCAAATAAACTAAATGCAAACCTTCCTGTATATATTTTTGTAATATTTTTCCTCGCCAGATAATGCTTATGGCTTTACAAATGAAGAGGTCACTAAAGAGAAGTACAGAGCGCAGAGAAACAGCCCGAAAAACAGGTACAGTGTACACTGCGTGGCGTGAATTTAAATATAATAACTCATAAGAACTAAGATAAAGGGAAGGAGGTGGCGAAGCCCAATACCAGCATCACGCGACAAGCCCTTAGATGGAACCCCCAAGGCACAAGAAAGAGAGGCAGGCCAAAGAACACCTGGCGCAGGGACCTTGAGACTGACATCAAGCAGTGTGGCCTGACATGGAAACAGCTGGAAAAGAAGGCCCAGGATAGAGGACTGGCGGAATGTAGTCTACAGCCTATGCTCCATGAAAAGGAGCGATAGGTACAGTATGTAAGTATAAGAACAAAGTGAAACTTATGTCAACCATCCGCTGTTCTATTAAACACCAGGGAGGTTCAGAAGGAAGCGGGAAGTCCCAGGGTTCCAATGGTGTGCTTAGAGAGGCTCAAAGTCCTGGTGTCTCGCCTCCCTCCACACGGGAGGCGACAGAGTGACCCGCTACCAGCCAGTGGCCTACAGCACAGAACCTGGAGAGATGGGATGGCAGAGGTGGGTTCCATTTACTTTAACCACATCAAACCCAGTGTCCCAATTCTGGGGCAAACATTCTACGAAAATAGCCAATCTACAAGCTCACAATGTGCCACATTGCAACACCTTGTGAGCTTGTAGATCAGCATAGAGATTAAGGTGTGGAGGGGAAAAAGGAGTGGACCTTGTATTGAGCCCTGTGGGACCCCGGTCTAGTGCACCTAGAAATACACCTACACAATAAAATCCATAGTGCTCATTTAACACAGTTAAATGAAGTCTATGAAGTTTACTGTGTAGAGACCCTGTGATTTCCCCCCACTGGTTTAAAGTAGTAGAGTAGTTCTCTACAAAAATTTCTTATTGTCTCCGCCAGGCCGAAAGGCATGGCGAGAGTATGTTTTACCCCCTGTCCGTCCATCAGTGTGTCCGTGTGTCCGTGTGTCCGTGTGTCCGTCCGTCCTTCTGTCTGTGACCAGCTAATCTCCGCCACCGTTGGCCCGATCGCTGTGAAACTGCACAGTGCGCACACACACTCCCTGGATGCCACAGCAGAACCTCTGCCCCACATTTTTCAGATTATCAGTCATAGTCATTTTCAGTCATAGCGCCACCATGAGGCCGGCTTTTGCAAAACCCATTTTTGGATATTACTCCTACAGATTTTGTCCAAAAAACACGCAAATCGGTACACAGTATCTCTATAGTCATGTCCGTCCGATTTTCCATATTCCATCCTCATTGGCTAAGGTTGGCTTCCAAAGTTTGCAGGATTGGTCCGTTTTGAAAAATGCCTCAAATCATGAACGCAGCATGCGATTTCCGTGAAATTTCACACGCACATTCCCACTAGGCCGAGGAAGAAATGCCACCCTTTTCACATTTGCCTGTTATAGCGCCACCAGCAGGTCTAATTTAGCAAAACACATTTATGGAACAAAATGCCTCAAATCATGCAGTGGCCAATTGAAGAAATGGCACCCTTTTCACATATTTTCGTATTATAGCACCACCAGGAGGCCACAATAACCTACCTGACCTGGCGGACACCTGTGCTCCGAGGAGCACTTTTTCTAGTTTTCTATCAATTACACACCCCATGAAGCCTTGAATTCATGGAGACTCAATTGAGTCTCCTACCAGAGATTTTCATTGTAATCTTTCTGATTACAACAAGATGGGGTCTAATAAGGGCGCAGATTTCTTGTGGGTCTCTGATGTCATATTTATGACATCATATTGACGACAGTCTTCTTGCCAAAATATGGAGGAACAGCGCTTCTGAGACTATATGAATCTCGGGTCCTTGGCGATACGCATGCTGAGTTTGAAGTCGATCGGTAGGGCGGTTCTCAAGATACACTGGTGACTCATTCATTTATAGAATTTATAGAAGGATGTGAAAAATATTATATCACAATATGTGATTAACTTCCTTGGCCTACAGTGTGCACAAGACATGTGGCGCTGATCGGTCAAGTGGTTTGCAAGATTATCCGCGGATAGGCACACCTAAACACACACACACATGAACTCTCTTCTAATCTAGCCCCCTAGGAGCCATGAGGTAAACATAATCAGATGCAGTCACAGAACACAGCATGACGTTTTGTCCTTAATTGCCTTCTTACAGCAGATCACTAACAAACTGGCAATCATTGAAGATTACTAATTTAAATTTAATGTAACTACAGTAACTAGAAATGTCATCGGGGAAACTGTAACATTTTATATTTTGAAAGCTTTCCAGCTAACAGTTCAGACAGAGACACTTGCATCAAAGGATTTAGCAGCAATTTATTGCAACAAAAGGTTATACAGTTGTATTTTGGGGGAAAGGCTCAGCTCCAATATTTCCCTATGATTTCTTTACTTTCAAGTTCAAATCCGTTTATTGCCATTCATGTGAAATGTCATTCTTCACGGACCAAGGTGCTAACACAAAAATACCACATAAATATGTTACACAGGAAATGCCTCACACTACATGGGAAATAAACTTACAGGATGTAACATGGCATGTGTGACTACTGGCATTTAAAGTGCTGTGTGCACTTTACAGAGGAAACACATTTTTACTGTGCACAGGCCATACGGTACACAGTAAAATCCACTGTGTTGTTTACACGCCCCAAAGTATTTATTCCGAATATACAGTTTAACATGCACAAAATAGTTGAGCCTGTTTCTTTCTGTCAATTTTGTTGATGGACCCACACAAATGTCCGAATGACACATGCATTGGTCATTCATGAAATTGTGCAGGTTAATGGAGAGGTGACCAAGAAGAACTCCAGTTATCATGTGAATTGTGAATGTATACTTTCTAAGGAAGCTGTCCTATGCTGCCTATGATATATTTCTCTAATACTTTTATACATTTTCCATCTGTGCACTCTCTGAATTAAATGAACACAGAGAATATCACTGTGTATTGTCAGACCTGACATTTGAAGATCTCTGGAGACGTGAATGCATAATACATGCTGTATGTTCTACTCTCTTCTGTGTTGCATGTGTAGGGAACGGCTGATGGCTCTGACACCATGAGGACCATCCTCTCACACATAACGCCACCGTATACATCTGAGCAACGGAGCCCCAGGCAATCTACCACACCCCCGGTCATCCATGAGTTGCACAGCCATGGGAAAGGCAGTTCTCTTAAAGACCTCGCTCAGCCAGCTGCAGCCACTGACCCAAAACATGAGCCGCAGCGTTACTCTGCTGCACCTGACCTCGACTCCGACTCAGATCCCAGGTCAGGCTCAGAAGAACTTGAACTATTTTCTGAACCTGATCTGGATTCAGAACCACAGCTGGAATCAGACACGCCGCCAGAATCCGACCAGCACCCAGAGTCTTCATCCGAGGCTGAAGGGGAGTCGATGACTAAGGCAGAATCTGTGGCTGCTAGAGAGATGGGGCTCTGTGGGAAAACTGACATTTTGAGGTTGTCAGAGCCAGGGGCAGAATATGAACCTGACCCTGAGTCAGATACAGGAATGGGTTCAGACAACGGCGAAGAACAGGACGCTGACGTGGAATCAGGTGATGCGGAAGCAGAGTCGGACATCCAGCCCGACTCTGATCCTAGTTTAGAAGCCGATTCTGATATTCTGTCTGATCAGGCCGCAGATTCCCAGGGCTCAGTGGGATCTGAGCCGGAAATAGAATCAGAGCCAGAGTTAACCACTGACGAACCACAACCACTCCGTTCAACCACCACCGGCACCGATGATCCACAACCACTACGCTGTGACCAGCAGGAGGGCCCCCCCATTGGTCCTGGTCAGAGACCCCTTCTGATTGCAAACTCTTGCCCTCCGGGGGGTTGTGACAGGTCAGCGGATGCTCGACCCGACCAAGGCAATACAGAGATGGAAAGTGAGGACTATTGTGCTGTGTGTCTTATTGGTGGGGACCTGCTGTGCTGTGACCGTTGTCCCAAAGTCTTCCACCTGTCCTGCCATATCCCTCCTCTACGATGCTTCCCCACGTAAGCAGTGCACCTCATGCATCTCATCAGAACCAACATAAAACACTTATCTGACAGCTTCCATTGTATTCCCTTTCTACTTCTTAACCACGTGAGCCCTATATACTTTGTCATAATATATACAGGGTCCCCACGGTCATGAAATTCCTGGAAATATTTTGAAATTGAAAAAAAAATAATCCAGTACTGGAAAAGTTTTGGAATTGATCAAAGGTCCTGGAATTTATCAAGGGTCCTGGAAAAATATTTGGCTATGCATTGTTTTTGGCTATTGATTTTGTTAATACAAAACGTTTTCATAAACATGTATAACATTACACGAAATTAGTAGTAGAAAGTAGTTTTTCGCCGAACAGGCTGTGTGATGGCAGCCTAATGTATGTCTCAATTGTTAGTAGCTGTAGTATACAGTGGTGAGCTGTGGATTTTTTAACTAAGGGGGCTATATTTTATGACGTCACGTGCGCGCGCACGTGCACGCGCGCGCGCAGGCATGTGCACATAGCAACATGCCTGCATATCCAACATAGCAACATTATTTTCCTTTTTTTATATAAAAGCCCTTTACATATATTCACCCACACATAAGTACTTAAAATAATCAATCAACTTGTCTTTACTTGAATAACTTTTTTTTAAAGACTTACATTGCTTTTAAAACAGTGTTTTTTAAAACAAGTAAAAAATAAAAAAAATACCCTTTTGCTACTCACCAAAACAAAGACGGTTTTATGGAGTTGAAAGCCTACTTTACTAAATGGGAACACGTGAGTCCCCACCTCACGTCTAAAATACACTTTTTGGCCAGAAAAGAAAATATTTCACCGGAATTAAAACCTGTTTTTCGTTACTCCACAGTGCCCTCTACAGATCTGGTCAATGGAATTTTCCTATTAGACCAGATTCTTCCTTCCGGTGAAATACTTTCTTTTCTGGCCAAAAAGTGTATTTTAGACGTGAGGTGGGGGCTCACAGTGTTCCCACTTAGTAGAATAGGCTTTCAACTCCATTAAACCGTCTTTGTTTTGGTGAGTACCAAAAGTGTATTTTTTATTTTTACTACAGACGAGAGGCTGCGCTACCGCGGTGCGAGGGGAAAGAATCGAAAGTACCATAACGTTAAGGAGAACTCCTTCTAACGCTATGGACCAGAGCTAGACAGGGATAAGTTTGTGAGTGTCTGGCAGGCTACTAGCTCTTGTCCTCTGCTAAGCGATTAACCCTTTCACACTCCATGGCTTTAATGTTATGCAAAGCAGCCAGGTTGAGGCCATTGTTAAAGGTGTTAAAGACGGCTCGCCCCCATAGAGGTATAATATAGCTCGCCCCTGGCTGACGGTGCGTTGTTGTGTTAATGATTGACGGCTCGCGGGCGGCTGACGGTGAGTGCTCGCGCGTGCATGTGGAGCTCGTGCATGTGGAGCACGCGCGAGCCCCCAGCCTGGGAACTAAGGGGTCGACGACCCCCCGTAGCACCCCCTTCAGCTCAACCCTGGTAGTATACAACCCTCGTAGACGTATTTATGATTCTGACGTTTTTAATCTACGAGAGTTGTAGGGTGCACTTCCCATAGTGACCTGGACTTTCTGCACTATGCCCCGTAGACACAGTAAACATTGTACAAAATGAAAATAAAGGTGCTTACCGCCGAGCCCCAAATGTTAACTGGGTCTACGGGGTAGTAGTGTAATGTAATAATCCATATCTTTCAATAAAGAAGTGTTTTAATGCCGTCTGTGGCCGATTCTGTCGGAAGTTCCCAATGGGCGGTAGTGACGGGAAGTGAGGGGGCGCATCCGGTGAAACCCGGAATTACACTAAATGTAAACAGGAAGTAAACGAGGGTGAAAAAATGGCGTTCGGCCACAGACGGCATTAAAACACTTCTTTATTGAAAGATATGGATTATTACATTACACTACTACCCCGTAGACCCAGTTAACATTTGGGGCTCGGCGGTAAGCACCTTTATTTTCATTTTGTACAATGTTTGGAGTGTCTACGGGGCATAGTGCAGAAAGTCCAGGTCACTATGGGAAGTGCACCCTACAACTCTCGTAGATTGAAAACGTCAGAATCATAAATACGTCTACGAGGGTTGTATACTACAGCTAAATTGTTAGGTTGCACTGCATAGGGTGCCAGGTTGGTGTCATGTGATAAAAATAACAGATCTACAAGCACACAACGTGCTGCAGCGTGATGAGTAGTTAGCTTGTAGAGCTGTTCGTTTTGTCACGTGACACCAACCTGGCAACTTGTGCAGGTTGTGTGTTTGCTGTCCCAACAAACAATTGCGAGCAACACGTGAATCGTCGGTGAAGCGTAAACGATTGAATGCAGTTAAAATATATCGGTTGAACTAGTATGATCCACAATGCCGGGGAAATGTTCGTTTAATAATTTGTGGATTACAAATGAAAAGTTTAAAGACTGGATAAAGCGAGATGAGGACCTGAATAGAGCTGGCTGCAAGTTATGAAAAAAAAACAAAACATAGGAAACCAACAACAAAAGTGTAATTTAAAACACCCTTGCATCCTTCATTACTTTTGAATTCATAAATGGGGCAAATGCAAGGCAATATTATTTAAATAAAATAAGTCAAATAATGAGTCTTCCAGTGAGCTATGCCCTAATTTTGCACTAAATTTTGAATTAAATTGTACTATTCTATATTCTATGCTTTATTTTTGCTACACTGCCTATCTTTGGGCATTCTACATAGGAGTAAGAGACACATTATTGCGCTGAATGATTGTTATATAGGCCTGGAAATTGGGCTAAATATTCTGGAAAAGTTTTGGAAATTCATTGCTAAAAATGTGTGGGGACCCTGTATATATATAACAAACACTGAAAATTGCCGATCTACAAGCTTGCGCTTGTAAATACGTGTCGTATTTCGCAAATGTTATTTCTTTATTTATTTGAATTCTTTTTCATTTATTTACATTTTCCACCTATATGCACATGCCCAAAATAAGAACAGCATATTGAAAGTGGTTAAAACACCCATGTTGACCTGTTGTTTTGAACACACTGCTATTGACCGTGCACAGGGGTGACTGGATCTGCACGCTGTGTAGGGATGTCGTGCGGCCAGAGATGGAGTACGACTGTGAGAATGAACGAACATCTGGGCACCACGCATCATCATCCCGTGGACTGTCCACATGCGACCAGAGAGTGAGTCTTTTTTTAAAACCACACAGTAAAATCCCAGAGTGTTAATTTATCACTCCGATTTTGCAATACGGTTTGAAATTAAACATGGCTATTATACCTAGGGATTGTACTGCAGAAGCAACATTTTTTATTGTAAATACTGTATTTGGTTTTTGGATATACAGTATAGTCATTGACTCTGCCGTCTGTGTTTTGGTCTAACTTTCTTTTTTGGTAGAAATGTGAACGATTGACTCTTTTGATCTTCAGTAACATCCTAAGTGCCCCGTTCCATGAGCCTGTCAGTCCACTTGTGAGTATACAGGCTAAACATGTTTTTCTTTAGTGCTCAGCTAAAAGCCAGCTGCAGTCTGCACTCTCATTTATTTTTCATTACAACTTCAAGGCGTATAAATGGTTACTTATATAAAGTCAGTGATTTTGTTTTGGGCTACTGTATGTTTATTCTGCAGCCAGCCCCCATTGACTACATTATGGTACCTAAAGTGCATCAAATTCTTCCAAGACTCATTGTTGCGTACATAGGCAGTTATTTTGTAGGTACAGTAACCAGATAGATAGATAGATAGATAGATAGATAGATAGATAGATAGATAGATAGATAGATAGATAGATAGATAGATAGATAGATAGATAGATTTGAATACATTCTAATAAGCAGATTGATTTGAAAAGACTAACCAAAATAGTCCCTGGATAAAAGATGCACATATAAGACATTGGAAAAAACATGGTCCTTTGAATCTTAAATCTTTTAATACCACTTTTGCACACAGGCTCGACATTACTACCAGATAATCAAGAGGCCCATGGACCTGTCAGTCATCAGGGCCAAACTCAACAAGAGGAACACGCGCCATTATTACTCAACTGAGGAGTTTGTCACTGATGTGTATCTCATGTTTCGGAATTGCGCAAAGTTCAATTATGTAAGTGATAAGTTAATGAAATCTGCCCTGTGCTCTTCAAGAACTGGGCTTACAATTACAACCATTATCATTTTCCATTACATCGAACCAGAACCAGTGGAATATCGCTGATCTGTGTGTACTATGTTCCTCACTCCACTAGCCTGACTCTGAGGTGGCCCAGGCTGGTCATAGCCTGGAGGCTTTCTTCAACTCCAAGTTGAAAGAGGTGTTCCCAGACAAAGTGTTCCCCATGGCTGAAGAGGAACCTGACAGTGATGAGTATGATGAGGCCTATAGAGCCACAGAGAATGGCTTCCCCTGGCCTGCTGGGACGGAGCAGTGCCACAGGAAGAGGAAGAGAAGACATTCTGTCAACTCAAAGAGACATCAAGTCTAAAGCTGAATTTACACATGATGATGCAAAGTGACGCGATGCAACAGGATGTTTGCTCGAAAATGAGCTATTTTTGATGAGCGCAACGAGGTATAAATTGAGCTTAGTGTCCAGGGGAATGACCTGCAGTAGGACCACAGAGATATGAGTAATGCTGTGATTGTATTTAACTCTGCACTGATGATGAAGTGTATTGCTTGGGTATTTCTAAACTGCTGTCTGAAAGTAAGAAGATGTACTGCAGTTTTATCTTGAAGTCAAATGTATCTTAGACAAAGTATCCAGAATCTCTGGGTAGTTTACCGCAGCGGTTATCAATCTTTTTCATTTCAAGGACCCCCAGTTTGGTATGCATTAAAGCAGCACTATGTAGTTTGGGGTGTCCGTGGCCACTTTGGACACAAATAACATCGCAGCCAATGTCTTTGACTTCATTACCCAAGAGTCTCTGCAAGCATGTCAGGCAAGGACATGCTGTGATTGGCCATTCTTCGCTTTGACTGGCAGTTCTGCCTTGGTGCATTGGCAAATGCCAGGATGAAACTCATTGTCTCCTCTATATATAGTAATACAGTCAAGCTCCTAGCAGGGACCCCCATTAGTCTATACATTTATGGAAGGATGATTGTTATTGCTTAAACATGTAACTTTATAATTTTGTGGGACATAATATGCTATATATAGTTGTTAAAAAGTTGCATAGTGCTGCTTTAAGTCACGGACCTCCATAACTGTACAAAAGTCCATAAGTGTACAAATGGAACCAAATGGACCCGTATTTGTACACTCTCAGAGTTACAGACCTGTAAGGGTCCATTTGGGTTCCTATTCCTAACTATCAATAATTTAGCTGGGGACCCCCTGGAACCCCCCAAGGACACTTTGGGGGTTCCAGGGGGACCACTGGTTTACCCAACCCCACAATATACCAATAACGACAGTAGTCAGGTGATGCAGCCCTACCAACCTGTGATTTGTTTTGATAAATTATTTGTATACACTAGGAGCCACTTACTATAGTTTGGCAACATTCATGCTAAAAGCATATACCTTAAATGTAATTCTGTACATTGAACTGTCTTTCCTATAGTTGGATGTTCATTTAGAAATGTATACTGCACACTTGCTATGCGCCTTTATCAAGTGGATTTCTGGCATTAAAGGGATAGTTCACCCCCAAAATGACTTTTTTTCTATCGATTACTCACCCCATGGAGACTTGAATTCATGGATATATATATATTTTTTTTGTCGCATTCAAGCCAATAATTTGATGACCAGCAGCGGTTCCGGTAGGAGACACAAAAAGTCTCCTTTGTGTCTCCTACCGGAACCGCTGCATAATGGTCCATTAGTCTTCAAATAATTGGCTTAGGAATGCAACAAAAACTAAAAAATATCCATGAATTCAAGTCTCCATGGGGTGACTAATTAATAGAAAAAATGTCATTTTGGGGGTGAACTATCCCTTTAATTTTTAGGGCCATATAAACCCTGTTTAAAGTTTGATTATATATAGCACTTTGGAAATGTATCGTTGATATTGGTAAACGCTTACAATATTGGTAAACGCTTACAATCTTGGTAAATGCTTGACATTTTTCTATATGTAAAACTATATAGAACTTTATTTTAATATATTTGTATTTGTCATTTTAGTAATTAAATGATTGCAGGCAATTGTCATGTTGATGTAATTAATTTGATGTCATTATTAATTCTGTTGTTTTCTTTCAGTACATGTCAGGGAGAGCTACAATTAAATTTGTATGCTTAGGTTACCTTTTCGGTGGAGTCATATCAAGTGTGGGTGATAGAGGGCACTCTTTCCACATTTGAATTCTGAGGTTTGAACTAGATCTATACTAGATAAATAAAGTATTCAATCTAACCATCCAGACATCTTTGATCAATATCACTCTATGCATATTATAAGTCAGTGGTATTATAAGGAATACTTTTACCACAAATCACAAGCATGATTTGCATAATGAAACATTTGTATTTCACCAGTGTTTAGGAAGGGTTTCTCTTATCATCAATTTCTCAG
>NC_137603.1:26559149-26560628 GCF_963280865.1 Gymnoscopelus braueri
GGCAGAAGAAAAAAGAGGGCAACATTAAAACAGGTCCAGAGCTGAGCTCTGGCCCCGTAATGACCCACCTACCAGAGCCAGATAGACAGAGTGAGAGAAACAGACAGCTCAACCTATTTGCCATTGACAGGAATCAAACTCTCAACCTTTCAGACTCACAGGCTGAGACACTACCTGTAGTGCTATAGCTTCATCCAGGCTGAAGTTGTCTGTTGAAGATCATAAACTTTTGCCTTCTGTCATGAACCAAGCCCCTGTTTCACTAACACTAAGATCACTCGTTCACAAAACATTTACCAATAGAGAAATTGTATGTCTCCTCGAAACCGAAACCAGTGAAAGCAGCCGATCTACAAGCTCACAAAACGTTGCTATCTGAAAAGTTGTGAGATTGTAGATCGGCTATTTTCACAATGAAGTACGTCATACATTGAAAAAACATACTCTCAAATAAGCATTTCATGTTATCTTTACCGTTTGCACATGTATTCATTGATACAGTCATGTTTTTTGCAATTTAACTTAAATGAGTCTGCATCATCTGAGGCTTGAACTGGCAACCTTCAGGTTGTGAGGCACGCGTTTAAGGGAGAAGCCATTGGACCAACAGACAGAAACCTGTGAAAAAGGAGATCGCTCAGATGATACAGTTTCACGCAAATAGCTGGAAAATCCTGGGTTTAAGTGTTTTTCAAACTGCTCAAAATTGCGGACAATCTAAGGGCGGAGCTTACTGGTCAACGTGATACATGTGTTCCTCATGAGTCAAGGCACATGTGTAAGCAGGTTTAATGGCTGTCGGCCAAACGAGACATGACTTTTGCCTGTTTAAAGTTTGCATTTTCAAAAAATCGCTATAGCGCCCCCCTTTGACCAATTGGAGTAAGATTGGTTTCAGTGATATTTGAAATGACCCTCAACATTACCGCAAAGTTTCAAAGAAATGTGAGTCTGCATGTATGTGTTAGGGGCAGATGAATAATTATCATAAAACTGCAATATTCATTGGCTCATTAAAGCTTCATTTTTTCACTTATGGAAAATCTTTTGCATCAGTTTTTCGGCATAGGTTCAAAGTTCATGTGTAAAACGTTTCGTGCAGATTACTAAAAAATCCCAGGAGGAGATAGGTTTTAACTGTTTTTCATATTATTCAAAATGGTGGGAGATCTAAAGGTCAGAGGTCAAAAGTCAGAGTGTGAAAGTTGTTGATCATGAGTAGACGCATATGTATATTGAAGTTTCATGGCTGTAGGTCAAACAGGGCATGAGTTGTACCTGTTCAAAGTTGGCATTTTCAATTGAGTGCTATAGCGCCACCTTTTGACGAAAGATTGTGAGAATTATTTCTTGATAGTTTTTCATGACCATCTACCATATGGCCAAGTTTCGTAAAAAGCGTATGCACTAAGGGGGAGAAGAAAAAAGAGGGGAACATTAAAACAGGTCCAGAGCTGAGAGCTCTGGCCCCGTAATGAT
>NC_137603.1:26560828-26725828 GCF_963280865.1 Gymnoscopelus braueri
TACAAGCTCACAAAACGTTGCTATCTGAAAAGTTGTGAGATTGTAGATCGGATATTTTCACAATGAAGTACGTCATACATTGAAAAAACATACTCTCAAATAAGCATTTCATGTTATCTTTACCGTTTGCATATGTATTCATTGATACAGTCATGTTTTTTGCAATTCAACTTAAATGAGTCTGCATCAAGTGAGACTTGAACCGGCAACCTTGCGGTCGTGAGGCACTCGCTTAAGGGAGAAGCCATTGGACCAACAGACAAGAACCAGTGAAAAAGGAGATCACACAGATGATACAGTTTCACGCAAATAGCTGAAAAATCCTGGGTTTAAGTGTTTTTCAAACTGCTCAAAATTGCAGACAATCTAAGGGCGGAGCTTACTGGTTAACGTGATACATGTGTTCCTCATGAGTCAAGGCACATGTGTAAGCAGGTTTAATGGCTGTCGGCCAAACGAGGCATGACTTTTGCCTGTTTAAAGTTTGCATTTAAAAAAAATCGCTATAGCGCCCCCCTTTGACCAATTGGAGTAAGATTGGTTTCAGTGATATTTGGAATGACCCTCAACATTACCGCAAAGTTTCAAAGAAATGTGAGTCTGCATGTATGTGTTAGGGGCAGATGAATAATTGTCATAAAACTGCAATATTCATTGGCTCATTAAAGCTTCATTTTTTCACTTATAGAAAATCTTTGCTGCTTGTTTGTCGGCATAGGTCCAAAGTTCATGTGTAAAACGTTTCGTGCAGATTACTAAAAAATCCCAGGAGGAGATAGGTTTTAACTGTTTTTCATATAATTCAAAATGGTGGGAGATCTAAAGGTCAGAGGTCAAAAGTCAGAGTGTGAAAGTTGTTCATCATGAGTAGACGCATGTGTGTATTGAAGTTTCATGGCTGTAGGTCAAACAGGGCATGAGTTGTACCTGTTCAAAGTTGGCATTTTGCTATAGCGCCACCTTTTGACGAAAGATTGTGAGAATTATTTCTTGATAGTTTTTCATGACCATCTACCATATGGCCAAGTTTCGTAAAAAGCGTATGCACGGTTCAGCCAGAACTGCGAAAAGTGGCAGAAGAAAAAAGAGGGCAACATTAAAACAGGTCCAGAGCTGAGCTCTGGCCCCGTAATGACCCACCTACCAGAGCCAGATAGACAGAGTGAGAGAAACAGACAGCTCAACCTATTGCCATTGACAGGAATCAAACTCTCAACCTTCAGACTCACAGGCTGAGACACTACCTGTAGTGCTATAGCTTCATCCAGGCTGAAGTTGTCTGTTGAAGATCATAAACTTTTGCCTTCTGTCATGAACCAAGCCCCTGTTTCACTAACACTAAGATCACTCGTTCACAAACCATTTACCAATAGAGAAATTGTATGTCTCCTCGAAACCGAAACCAGTGAAAGCAGCCGATCTACAAGCTCACAAAACGTTGCTATCTGAAAAGTTGTGAGATTGTAGATCGGCTATTTTCACAATGAAGTACGTCATACATTGAAAAAACATACTCTCAAATAAGCATTTCATGTTATCTTTACCGTTTGCACATGTATTCATTGATACAGTCATGTTTTTTGCAATTTAACTTAAATGAGTCTGCATCATGTGAGGCTTGAACTGGCAACCTTCAGGTTGTGAGGCACGCGTTTAAGGGAGAAGCCATTGGACCAACAGACAAAAACCTGTGAAAAAGGAGATCACTCAGATGATACAGTTTCACGCAAATAGCTGGAAAATCCTGGTTTAAGTTTTTTTCAAACTGCTCAAAATTGCGGACAATCTAAGGGCGGAGCTTACTGGTCAACGTGATACATGTGTTCCTCATGAGTCAAGGCTCATGTGTAAGCAGGTTTAATGGCTGTCGGCAAACGAGACATGACTTTTGCCTGTTTAAGTTTGCATTTTCAAAAAATCGCTATAGCGCCCCCCTTTGACCAATTGGAGTAAGATTGGTTTCAGTGATATTTGAAATGACCCTCAACATTACCGCAAAGTTTCAAAGAAATGTGAGTCTGCATGTATGGTGTTAGGGGCAGATGAATATTTGTCATAAAACTGCAATATTCATTGGCTCATTAAAGCTTCATTTTTTTCACTTATGGAAAATCTTTTGCACATGTTTTTCGGCATAGGTTCAAAGTTCATGTGTAAAACGTTTCGTGCAGATTACTAAAAAATCCCAGGAGGAGATAGGTTTTAACTGTTTTTCATATTATTCAAAATGGTGGGAGATCTAAAGGTCAGAGGTCAAAAGTCAGAGTGTGAAAGTTGTTGATCATGAGTAGACGCATGTGTATATTGAAGTTTCATGGCTGTAGGTCAAACAGGGCATGAGTTGTACCTGTTCAAAGTTGGCATTTTGCTATAGCGCCACCTTTTGACGAAAGATTGTGAGAATTATTTCTTGATAGTTTTTCATGACCATCTACCATATGGCCAAGTTTCGTAAAAAGCGTATGCACGGTTCAGCCAGAACTGCCAAAAGTGGCGGAAGAAAAAAGAGGGCAACATTAAAACAGGTCCAGAGCTGAGAGCTCTGGCCCCGTAAAAATGCTTTTTTAAATTAACTATTGTTTTTGGCCATTATATTCACAGCAGGGATGTCTGGATTTTCCAGTAGTTTTCACATTAAAATATTGCAATGAGAAAGGCAATTTATAGGAATCCAACCCTCCTTGGTGGGAGATGCAATCAAAACAGATTAATGATATTATCATTTTAACAGGCTTTGGAAAACTCAAAATATAAATCATAGAGCAGCTTGACAGTAGTTCTACACTAATAATTGATGAAAACATATCACATTTATGTCAGCGGCATAATTGCATAAACAATTATTCAATATTTCTACAACAACAAATGCCAGAACTCTATGATAGATTGAGACTACTTCTGTTGGATAGTGAACTGAGCTGCTTACATAGGCTTGGCAGTGTTAATAAAATATGCCGGGTAATGTTGATAAAAATGTGCTAGCTCACAGGGTCAGCCAGTAGTGATTAATTTCATGTCCTTGTGCTCTCTATGGTATGTGCTACAACACAATTACTATGGCCTAGCTTTGCTAACATCACAACACAGTAAAACAGTGGGTTCTGAACCTTTTCTGGATCAGGGCCCATTAGAAAATCTTGAAAGTGCCGTGTTAAGTGGTCAGATGGGATGGGCGCATGTTCATTATAATGATCAATGCAGTCGATTGTGTGCCACCTTGGATCAATGGAACTAACATAGTACTTTAAGTTCTTATAGGCCTAATATAATATTGGTACCAACTTTTTGATATTAATGTGTATATTATCCTTAAAATCTTAGTGTTTTGCCAATTATTTGGGAGCTCACTTGCAATACCCTTGCGGCCCACCAGTGGGCCTCCAACCCACAGGTTGAGAACATAGAGGGTTGAGAACCAGTGCTGTAAAACACTAGATTTAGAAGACAGTGTGGCAGCGCTTTTCTAAATACTCAAAGTCTGTCATTCATTTGCAGGGCCCAGTGGCACGAGATATCCAAACAGAGCTAATTGTTTTTGCTTTCTTTTCTAAATTTGATTTGCCAGGTCTGACTTGGAGGACTTGGAGTGAAATATAAATATATATGGGGCACCTATGTGAACTTTATGACTAAACCAGTGAACAAGAAAACAGTTGGTGTAGAGAGGGTGAAACCTTTATAACCCACACACCCATTTTAACTTGCATGAAAAATAAGTCACGTTCAAAATGGGTCCCAAAATGAGTTTTTTTTTGTATAAATAAAAATAATAAACAACAAATCTGAACTATTCAGATTTGTTGTTTATTATTTTTATTAATTTATTACCTTTATTACATTCTTGCTTTTATTGTATAGTTGTATGTGGTATTAATTATACTGTTGCCTCTGTCCTGTTTAGGCTATTCATGCATAGTGCAGCTATGACACCTGAATTTCCAGGGAGCAATAAAGGTTGGTTGGTCCGTCCGTCCGTCCGTCCGTCCGTCCGCCCATTCGTCTCTCCATCTATCTGTTTATCTAGTCTCCCATAGTCAGACATTTCCGCCAACCAAAATGTCTATGGGGCACTCTTGTTTGACTACATATAATCCATATACCCACTATTAGCAATAGTATTTTATCTGTAAGTAGATAAGCTACGTACGATCTGACTTATATTTCTCAGTAGCTTGTTGGTACTGTAGCTTCACTACTTTCAGAGTTGTTTCACCATGTACTGTAGCTGGGTGGCTTGACAAAGGCTACATCACTACATTTTCAGTGGCACATGAAAAAATAGCAAATGGGTTTTGAGTGCATTTTGTCCTTCACACAGTATACCCTGCAACACAGTCCATTAAGAGTTTTTAGTGTAGTTTGCGCATGACAACAAAGATTGTTTTGTGTGCAGTTTGGCCTTCACATCAGAGTTTTGAGTGCAGTTTGTCATTCAAAGATTGTTTTGAATGCAGTTTGGCCATCACTTCAGAGTTTTGAGTGCAGTTTGTCATTCAAAGATTGTTTTGAATGCAGTTTGGCCATCACATCAGAGCGAGTATTCTCATACAGTATGTTGCAATGCAATGAAATGATAGAGAAATATTGCGGCACACCACACTTAACTGTACAATGCTTTCATAGCAAACATAATTTCTCAAGGTATTCTACAAAGTACATTATGGTATTAAATATTTATTTCCCTCTTGCTGAATAATCAAGAGAGATGCTGATAAGTAAAATAAAACATCAATCCCTTCAGTTAGAAAATAATGTGTTTAGGATTCTTTAAAAATACCTACTCATGGATATTTGAAGTAATAAATGTTAGAACTCATTGGTTGA
This sequence comes from Gymnoscopelus braueri, assembly GCF_963280865.1. Lineage (NCBI taxonomy): Eukaryota > Metazoa > Chordata > Actinopteri > Myctophiformes > Myctophidae > Gymnoscopelus > Gymnoscopelus braueri. The sequence goes on from NC_137603.1 coordinate 26,565,653, forward strand.
GGCAGAAGAGACAATGTGTACTGTACGTTTCCTCTTTTTACCGGCGGGATGGGCAGATAAAGTATGCAGTGGTGAGACAGCGCTTACAAACGTTTTACTGTGCACTTCATAGGTAGAGACTAGAGAGTTGCAGTTGACAAGAGAGAGAGAGAGAGAGAGAGAGAGAGAGAGAGAGAGAGAGAGAGAGAGAGAGAGAGAGAGAGAGAGAGAGAGAGAGAGAGAGAGAGAGAGAGCGAGAGAAGAGCGAGAGGGAGTGAGACACTATAGATAGAAATACAGCTCCAGGTAGTGTCTTAATGGCTTTCCTCCAACCCACATCTATGAACGATATCAAGTTTGCTCTTCTGGGTAGAAAAGAAACTGGGAAGTCCAGTATTATAAAATGGAAATGTGCTGTTTTCAGCTTAAAGCCATGTAGGCCTACACTTCACTGCCAAGTAGTCTACAGTATAACTGAGAAATGGACAGGACCATGCTACAGTAGCTATATGTACAGCTATGGTTAGATATATTTAGACTGAGCAGTTGTTGAATAATCAACAATCATTCAATGTCTAGAAGAACGTTGTTTGTTCATGGAAACTCAACTGCTGCCTTCACTAAGAAGGAATGAAAGACAATATGGCAATGTAGGTGGACCAGCATAGAGAATGACAACAAAGTCACACATGCAATAATACATTTGATCAAGGTTTCAAAATACATAAATGACCTGAGCTCAAATCTTAAGCCTAAAATGATTATTTAGACATACCCAATGCCAACCCCTCCATCTGTCCTTTCTCTCTAGTTATTCTGGTGAGATTCTTGTCAAATGCTTCATAAGTGAAGCAAGTAAGCAAGTAAGTACACATATTCCTTGAACATATTAAAGAGAGTCAAGAATCAAGAAGGATTTATTTGTTCCAAGGTACAAGCAGCGGAATGTTGGTGGGATATATTACATATAAAGCCGTAATATGCTGTGTTGCTCTCAGAACATAAGCTACTGCACTTTCTGTTTCAACAATTACATTGTTTTTGCTGCCAATGTACGAGCTCATGAAGTCTGCTGTGCACTATTAGTTAAATAAAGTAGCATCCATCTCTGAGTCAATGTGACAGTCTGCACAATCACATTTCAGTTTTTTTAGAAGAATGGTAAAAAAATATGTACTGTATCTCATTAATGTCATTGCCATTGACTGCCATGGACGAGTTAACTCGTCGAATTCTGCCAGTGCCCACACTGACGAGCCAACGACGAGTTTGGTCAAGTAAAAAAAAAGAAGAGAAAAAAAGGTCGTTTTTCACACAGAACCAGAAGATAACGTGATCCAAAGATTTACTGCTCCATTCACTTCCTGGTTAACTTATTACTCAAAAAATCCTGTATCTAGGCTCCTGTGTTGTTGTTTTTCTTTCCGAAACATGCTATTTTTAACGGCGTATAACAAGCGAACGGGAGGTCGCAATGACATTCTTTTCTTCTTTTTTTCGGAAGCACAGTGAAACCCTCTGTGATTAGCAACCATCAGGGGATCGATCATACTGGAGATAAATATTATGTGACTACTTGAAAAGGTAAGAAAATCGAAAAATCGCTGTCAGTCTGGGCCTTATTTAGTTGTATATAATCTGGCAGTTAAAGAGTTAGTCATTGTTTATCTACCAGTCTGAATGACTGCTGCCTGTATTGTTACAGTTTACAGATGGGTATACAATTTCAGACCTTCCCATTCCTGGCTAATTCTCTCAAATTAATTAGCCCGTCCGCCCCATCTGAGCAATTATGCACTGGATTTTTTAGGCTCACAATAATTATTGCTTCCTATAGTTTAGCTGAATGGGCACAGCACTGGACTCATTGCCTCTCAATAAAAAAGTACAGTATGCATCACCATTTACTTTGCAACACTTATACAGTACTATTATAATAAAAAAAAATAAGCAGATTCCTTATATCATAAAAGGTTGTCATATCCTTTCTCATATCCTTTCAGTTAATGACTTTCACTCATTGTTCTTTGTTCTGTTCCACAATTGTGTATCCTATATACATGTCATAAATGACTGAACGGATGCACTTAGAACCCACCCAGGGTTCTAAGGACCATAGTACATCCGTAGACCATGATACTGACATGATACTGACATCATCAGTATCATGTCAGTGTCATGTCATTATCATGGTCAGTATCATGTCAGTATCGAGTCAGTATCATATGTTATGTTTATTTATTTGATATGGACATCACAAATTACATTGGACGGAACCAGATGCATTGCTTACAGTGTATATAGCACGAGTGCTAATTTTCAACACCTGTCCACATATACTGTCCACATAGTCAGTATCATGTTGTTCCTGTACGCAGGAACAAGGGCCAAGGGCTGGGGTATTGTAGGGGACACCCAAGCCCCCTCCTCTTCATCATATTCCTGGACTATGCGCTCGGAAGGCCATCAGTGGACGAGAGCAGGATCTTGGCTTCACTCTAGCGCAAGGAGGTCGAGACGACACCCCACAGTAGTCCTGGACTTTGCGGACAACATCGGCCTGCTCTCCGACCACGTGGAACAAGCACTGGAGCACCTGAACAGAGTGGAGACAGAGTGTGCCAAGGTTGGCCTTCGGCTAAATGCCAAGAAAACCGAGGTTATCACCTATAACATCTTATGGGAACATCCACCTCTGACAACAACAGGAGGCACTGCTCTGAAAGAAGTCAAGAACTTCAAATACCTGGGCTCATGGGTCAACTCAACCGAGCAAGATCTTAAAGTGAGGAAGGCACCTGCATGGAGGGCCCTGAACGGCATGGCCAGTGTATGGAACTCCAACCTCCCCTGACAAATCAAACTCAGCTTCTTCTATGCAACGGTAGAGTCTGTTCTCCTATATGGCAGTGAATGCTGGACCCTGAAACCAACCCTGCAGAAGTGTCCAGACGGGTGCTACACCAGTATGTTGCATGCAGTACAAACATCAGCAAGAGTTACCAACAAGAATCTGTATGAGGGAATATCAAGGGTGAGCGAGAAAATGGCAGCCGGGAGAATGAGACTATAGCAGGAGGACACTGCCAAAGACATCAAGAGCTGCCAGCCAGCAAAATGGTGCTGTGGGAACCAACACACGGGCACCGGTCACAAGGCTTTCCCACAGTAACATACATGGATGTACGCAGGAATTGGAAAGATGCAGGAGCACACAAAGTACCAACGAGCTGGCCAGATGTATGGGGACAATTCTTAATCTCGTGATTAAAGGTAGGGTAAGTGATTTTCTTTGGATAAAATTAGTGTTAAATAGCTATATTCTGATAGTACTCATTGCTATAGAGTGTTTGTTCAGTAACAGGAGTCGCTATGCCTCTCCAGCTCATTATCAAACAGAAAAAGCACTTTCAGGTCGGGACACCAATTTTATCCAATCAGGACAGAGAACTCAGTCAGGATACAGATTAAACAAGTGAAATTGTAAGTGATGACACAAAGAAATGAGCAGACAAAATTGGAACTGGAACACTATAAAAATGAAGCTAATAAATGGGTACTCTCTCCTGATTGGCTGACATTTTGTCACCTACCTGAAAATGTATTTTCTGTTTATTAAAGAGCTGTAGAGACGCAGAGACCCCTGTTACTGAACAAACACTCTATAGCAATAATTACTATCACAATAGTGCTTTAATCGTGTTTTAACCCCAAAATAATAAAGGTTTACTGATAATAATAATAATAATTTCTTTGGGTGTTGAGTATTTTTGTTTTTGTTTTACTTGTAACACCCAGTACAATTTACGTCTTGTCCACTAGATGGAGACTCTTGACCATAATGTGAACATACCACCGGCCAAGTTGCTTCATCATGACCATAATTCCCAGCACAGGTTCAATGGGTTCATAAAACGTTCTTGTTATGAACTGAGCCCCGTGGATTAATCATAGAGTAATATATATCGGGATTAATCCACAGAGGGGTTTGTGTAATTTTACTGACAGGTTCATTTGTGCAAGGCAAGCCATCGAACGAAGTATCAACGGCAGAGAGACCATACTGTCTGCGGCTCGCATCTTAATTTGTCCCTGGTCACTGGTCAGTTTCCGTAGTAATCGCTCGACTCAGTCAGTGTAGAAGAGAGAGTATTAACGCTATAGGCTATAGTTCCAAACATTGGAACTATCTCATTGCGATAGACAGAGCACTTCCGCATTCCATTCTTAGCTAGTGTCATAACTGTCTTATAAGGCTCTGGACTCAGTATCACACAGTGTTGCCATGTTTGCTTATTATAAGCGACTTTGGGCTAGTTTTTCTGTTAAGGTGCTTGTAAATATTGGTAGTTTTGCGGGTTGCGGTTTTTTGGGCTTGCTTCTAAAGTGTACTTGCTTATTTAGGCTTGCTTAAATTTATTATTATTATTATTTAAACCAGTGGTTCTCAAATATTTTCATGAAAATGTTTTGTGCCAGCAGCATTTGTTGTTACTTTAGAATGTTTCAAAAGCCGCCAGCCGCCAGCTGGTTGCTTCTTTTGGGTTTTCCTAGACCTGGCTGCTTATTTCTCTCGCAAAACCTGGCAACACTGCTTCCATTCCGTCCGCACCGGTGTGTGCGTGTGTGTGTGTGTATGTGTGTGATCACAAGGAAAGTTTGATAGAAATGAAGTGTTTAATGAATCATGATCTGCGATAAACCATACGGTGGCATCGGATGGACATAGACAGGAGGCTGGTGACATTGTACACAAGGTAAATATTATGTACAACTATCCTAGTGGCAGACATTACATTTTGCTATAGCTGTTGCCATGACAACGCACGCTAAAGGGAATAAACTTCAAATTAATTAAGTCAATTACAATTGGGCCTCATGTCTACCCTATGTATGTCCTCCTGGGGTGTTTAGCGTTATTTAGGCTGCTAGAATTGCTAAAATTCTAATGATGGACAAATCAATGTTGGCACTACTTTTAGAGTATTAACAGTTCATTGGGGTCCTGTGTATTAAAATCAATATTTAATGACAAACAATTATTATTATACAATACTATGCAAAAACATCATATAAACGAGTATAATCAAAAAGAAAAATATGTACAGTAATATGACATATTACTGGACATATATTACTGTTCATATATATATATTTTTTTTTAATGAAATAAGATGTAAACTAACTGTGTACTATACATTGTACAGTTACACCGTTAGTTCTTTCATTTGCTGGCAGCATGCAAATGCCCAGAAAGTCAAAAACGTTCTATTAATGTGACATAAATTCCATGGGGCTTCAGGGAAATTAAAGTTTTGTGTGTAGTCTACAGTGAGTTGATGACATTGCATTTACATGTTATTATAAACCACTTTATTATATTGTGTGTTTTTTTAATGGTATCCTGTATGTTTCAAGCTCCTTTCCCTCTTCTTTACAGTGGATAATCATTCTCAAAGTGAGATATATTGCGATTGTGTGTGTGTGTGTGTGTGTGTGTGTGCGTGTGTGTGTGTGCGTGTGTGTGTGTGTGTGTGTGTGTGTGTGTGTGTGTGTGTGTGTGTGTGTGTGTGGTGCGGTGCATGCGTGCGCGTGTGTGTGTGAAACATTCTCCCCATGTCTACAGCTTTAGTGAACAGAATACATTTTTCAGGTGGATTACAAATGTCATCCTATATCAGGAAAGAGAAAGCATACAGGATATAGAACAAGTGAGATAGGGAGTCATGAAACAAAAAAGAGAGCAGAAAAGATTGGAACAACACTATACAGTATACAGTACACAGCTGATAAATGGTTCTCGCTCCTGATTGGATGAAATTGGTGTCCTGACTGAAAATGTATTTTCCTTTCATTATAGGCTATTCATTCAAGGTATTTGACTCATAACATTTTAATTAACAGTTGGCTACCTTGCTTACGTCTATTAGGGTTTGACGATTTGTTAACAAATCATCTAAATGTTAAAGTCTTAATACAGCTGTATAATTGTAGATTTGATCCTTGTCGACTTCCCCCTGCTTGGGTGTTGTTTTGTCCTTGGTTTCCAATGGCACACGTGTTTCCGGACGTGTCTTGTAGGACTCTGAAGCTCAGGGCAGAGATTATCGTGTACCATTATTAAGTCCATTTGACCCTACTGGTCTCCTAGCAACATGTGCTCTAAGCAAGTGGAGCAATTTGATATTTTGCATGAGCATGTTTTTCCTGCTCATGGACACTCAAAGAAGACAAACGAACGGACACTCCAACAAGACAAAAGGATACTTGGAGGGTTTGTTTAGGGGAACAAGCTTGATGGCTGAGGAATGAAGGAACTAAAATAACTAAAGACATGTGCAAATAGCACACAATTGACATTTAGCTTTAGCTGTCGGGTAGAGTTTAAATAGTTTCCAAAAGGATATTGTATGTCTTAATTCCTTATCAACCATCTGAACAACATTGTATGGGATATACAAAGATAATTTTGGACAGTGAATTTTGAAATAATTGAACCAAGGATGCCAGTTGCTGTGTCACTTACACAGCACACATCTGTCAAATGAATTTCTCTTTGTAAGATTAGGATTTATTTATCCCATAAGTTAGTGAAGTAGTCTGTCTCAATATTTGCATTCTAAACATGCAATTTCTTGCCTCATCAGGTAATGTAATTCCATGCTTCATTAGGAGTGTGAAGTTTATCATTTGTCATCAAAGCCAAGCTGTCAATAAGTGATTACGTTTCAGATGAGGAAAATTACATTTCGGTTCACAGCAAGCAAGACTGACTGCAGACTTTATTTTCATTTTAATTGCAGCAGGTAGGCTAAACCTGTAAGGTTATTAGCTATGTTAATTATGACTTGTTGGAGAGAAACACAGTCGAGTCTTATTAGCCTATCATTTGTTACACCAAGTCAACAAATCTACTGTTGGCTTTAGAGATCTCCCCCTCAATTTCTTTCATCTGAAGGGTACATTGATATGGATGAATATCAACCAAATGACTGGGCCAAACCCAGTCATAATTGAGTATGGGCTGTGTTGTGCGATGAGAAATTGAGAATATAGTTCATACACAACTTTCCATGTGAAAAGTCTCTGCTGTAAGAACTTTGTTATGTACTATACCATACTGTGGCCTAAACAAAGGACATTATATTTTTGATTATTTTGATACAGCCAACCTGCCCTTGGTAGGGAATGGGATGCACATTCAGTAGCATTAACAACACATTTATTTAACAATATTGAAGAGATCACATTAGACCTATAATATTTGTTTTATTCATAGCTTAAATACTGAAAGCAAACAACAGCGAGTATACCATAAAAGCTTGTGTGTGTCCAAGCTGCAGACATAATTAAGGCACAGGAGGTAACTCCTGCCAAGTGTGGTGGCTGCGATCCTTATCGTGAAAAGACAAGTGTGATATTCAATTTGTATTTCAATCTCAAACTCCCCCACACACTTAAACACTTACATGTCACAATCTAGGGACTCACGTTTTAGGAGGCTAAGCAAACATGTGCTTCTCACAGAAAGAAAAGGAACTCTTATTACTTGATTGGTGACATTCTATCGGTCAGAATTACTTCCTCTTTGAAATCTGATAAGGTACAGTATGTATGAAGGCAGTGGCTCCTGACCAGGCTGGATGTGTATTGATGTTGGTTCATCTTTCAGCACAACTGAGCAAAGCCCATAATGTGAATTGGCATTATGACTTTATGCTATCTACTGCACATTCACAAGATCAGGGTTAGGGTTGGTCCAACTAATCAATTCCATATTATTAATTGAGTGGACTAGAAAAAAGCAATGCAATATCCAACTATACTAGATTAAATCAGTAACAAGGGGTTTTCAGCGTAGGTCCTGAGATTCCAGACCCACGTCCATAGATGCAATAGTTTAGAGAGAGAGAGAGAGAGAGAGAGAGAGAGAGAGAGAGAGAGAGAGAGAGAGAGAGAGAGAGAGAGAGAGAGAGAGAGAGAGAGAGAGAGAGAGAGAGAGAGAGAGAGAGAGAGAGAGAGAGAGAGAGAGAGAGAGAGAGAGAGAGAGAGAGAGAGAGAGAGAGAGAGAGAGAGAGAGAGAGAGGCTCTCATGATGTGTTTCATGAACCATTAGTTGAGAGTTAGAGCATCATGAGATTCGGTCTGGGATGTTATTGAGTGATTGGAGTCCACTAAAAACTCAGAAATAGGTAGCTACAAATAGAGGGAGATGGCATGTAATGGACGAACTGCACTCAGAACTCATGTTGTGCTCTTTGATGTTGATGTGCCACTGAAAATGTAGTGGAGCTACCCAGTTACATGGTAAAAAATGTAACTACTTGAGAGAAACAGAAAACACATTTCTGGCTGTTTGGTTTCTTTTTACTATGAAAAACCTGATATTTGTACTTTTACTTTAGATTTGTGTACTTTTTCTGTTGATACTTAACTGCATTTTAACAAAAGATACTTTTCTTAAGTACATTTAGTGTGAGCTAATTTAACACTTTGACCCAAGTGATTTTCTTAAGGGTGAATTTTGCTTTTACTGGACTAAAATATATTTAAAGGAAGGTATATCTGTTATTTTACTCAAGGATGGCTTTCAAGTACTTTTAATCATATAACTTGCAAGGCAGAGTTGGGCAGCAGTCATGGAGCAGTTGCAGCTTTGTTATGGCGGCTGGATGGCTACTTCAAGGCGTCACTTTAGGGGGGGGAAGTGCCTTCGTACCACAAAATAAATAAAATAATATCATAATAAATTAACCGTTTAACCAACCAGTTACAAATATCTTAACGGTTTCCGATTAAACTATGATTTTTTTTTGTGTCCCCCGACTTCAAGTAATTTTGCAATTGTGGCCCCCTGCCTAATCTAGTTGAATAACCCTGCAGTAGGGCCCCTGGTTTATTCATATAGCCTTTTAGTAAAATAAATACCTGGGGATCCAGTTCTGATGTGTACAGCGTTCTTGATGTCTTAGGGTACTGTACTACTGTTAAAACATTTTCACCTCATGAAAAGCTTTCTTTTTGTTTTTATTTAACTATGCCGATACCCGTTGGGAACAATGCCCGACAATGCCCACTGTGAACACCCTCAATTACCCGCTGTACCGGTGCAGTACGTGTTATATCATAGTACTTGGAGGCCAGTCTATGGCGTCAGTGCTATGATGACATATTGATGACATCAGAGAACTCCATACAGTATAATGGGCAGTAAAGGGACACAGAGACAAAATAAAAGTTTGCACTCTGTAGCTCTCTTTTGCATATTTATTTTTCGTACCACCTGTGTAGGCTGAGCGATGTTTCGAGCACACTGCTTTTCTTCAGACTTTATTTTGTCTCTATCATGTTTTGTAGTTTGAAGTTTAGCACCTGCCTTTAAATGGAAAATGGGTGTGCGCCTCTTTTGATCCTCATCAATAAAGACAGACGGTCAGCCAGATACAGATATCTTCTGCGTCTGTTTAGGCTGCTTTAACCTTACTCTGTTTCTTGATGTAATATGGGTAACGTTCTAGGCACAGACAGACATATCTAATGACTTGATCATTTAGGACACATCAGAAGCAGAAATGTGACTCTCAAAACTTTATGAAAGTCTCCAAAAATGTGGGTCCCAAACTCTATACTTTTATGAAACAGAGGTATCGAGTACACTGAGAGAAACCCAGGCTACAAGCTATTCAAGACATGTGCCTCCAGACTGTTGTTATCCATTTTAAGGTCAGACTTGTCGCCCTGACCTGACCGTGATATCTTATTTCCTCTGTGTCGGGGTTAAGGACAAGGCACGCTCATCTCCGAGGCATCTGCGGTGCAAGGACACCCCGCCAGCTGGCCCCCGAGTCCCCAATGATACACTCGTCACATGCTTCTGTCTCCTACAAATGAGCTGTGATTGAGGTGATTGGGATTTCCAGAGGCTGTCACAATCGTTTTGATTAGAAACTAGACAGGAGATAATGGGAGAGACAGGCCTGTTATGAGAGTTCTGTCAGGGATCAGATAATGCACCAAGTGAAGAGGTTAAAGACACCGCTTCCTTGTTAATAATTAATTGCTGTCCGTGTGGTAGATCCACTTCACTGCTCCCAGTCATCACTTGATAATTGCTTTACATTTAATTTGGCTTTAGAGAGTGTTTTTCAAGCTGGGTAAATTGTGTTTAAAGTTAATATATCAGACTTATCGCCGTTAGAGCCTTGCAGCTTTGTCAGAAACTAGTGGTGGCAAGATAACAAGGTGAGCTAGGGACCTGAAGAGAGACTATACTTTATGATTTATTGATTCAATGGAAGTACAAATCTATTATATTCAAAGCATTGTGTTGATAAAATGTTCTGCCGATGTCCTTGTCCTGTGTTTGAGACTTAACAGGGCTACATTATACTGGAGTACATTTATGTATTATCCCAGTAGGCAGCACTATGTTTTACAAATGTTGTATAGGCTGTTAACGGGCTAAAAAGACATGGAGATATTCTGTGGGTTAGGTTAATAATGAACAGCAAACAGATCAAATAGGCCTTTTGCTTTTAACTATGCATGCACACACAGCGTCGTTGAGTCTGAGATAGGTGCACTTAAAAGATCACTTCACCCAAATTGGTCCTCACTAATCAATGCTCATTAAAGGATGGCACCATTTCTGTCTCAGAGCAGGGCTCTGGACAGTTCAGAAACCTGTCTATCAGTGACATAATTGGTTGGCAATTCTGTCCATTTCTAATCTTTCAGCACCACGGCCCTGAACATGTAGTGTTTTTGTTAGTAGGAATACAGAAGCACCTGGGCTGTGAGGAAGTGGACTTATAAAGGGGAGGAGCCAAACAAGAGTTCCTGTTTCTACACAAAAAGGAGGCGGTGCCCCCAGAGGCAAAACAAAGGAAGACACTTTTTCCCCCCATCCTGATTGGCTAAGATTGGCATCTAAAGTTTGCAGGAGTGGTTAGTTTTTAACCAAATCAAATCATGAATACAGCGTCCGATTGTCGTGAAACTTCATATTGGCCTGTTATAGTGCCACCAGGAGGCCGATTTTTCCAAAACACATTTTTTGCTACTACTCCTACAGATTTTGTTCAAACATCACGCAAATTGGTACACAGTATCTCTATTCTCTATAGTTGGCATAGTGGTCCAGGCACCTAGGCTCAGTGTAGCCTGACAGCGTGTCGCGGGTTCGAGTCCCGATCCCGAGGGCCTTTGCTGCATGTCACTCCCCATCTCTCTCTCCCCATTTCCTGTCAGCCTACTGTCCTGTCAATAAAGGCATAAAAGCCCCCAAAAAACACAAAAAAAACCCCACATTATGTCTATAGTCATGTCATCAAGACTGACCTGACCTCTGCAATTTTTCAAATTTCATCCTGATTGGCTAAGATTGACTTCTACTAACTGGCCTGGCTGAGACCTGTGCTCCGAAGAGTTTATTAATGGCTTCTATTTCAACATGCTAACTTTCCAGGTAGAGAAAGGCAATAGTTTCTATCAGCTTCATGGAATCCCCATCGATGATTTCAATAGGCAGGTTTCTGAACTGTCCATAGCCTGCCAATAACATGCAGAGAGAGTAGACTGAAATTGTGCCATCTTATAATGAGCATTATTAGAATACTGAAATGGTGCATAACATGTTTCAGTTCTTATAATACTGAAATATGCATAAGCTGTTTCAGTTATCACATACAGTATTAGGCACAACATTGTACTGTGTCAGTCAGTAGTATTCCATGCTGTTGGGTTCTTGAGACACCTGTTATACTGGTGCCAGACAAGGCCTCCTGCCGAGGTGGCCTGTGACTGACTGACTGGTCTCAGGTCATCTGAGTTAACTTCCCCTTAGTTATTTAGTTGAAGTGAACACTGGCACTTTAATTGTCTCCGCCAGGCCGAAAGGCATGGCCGAGACTATGTTTTGCACCATGTCCGTCCGTCCGCGCGCACGTGTGTGTGATTCCGTCTGTGGACAGCTAATTTCCGGCACCGTTGGCTTGATGGCAGCTAAACTGTGCACACACAGTCCCTGGATGCCAGAGCAGAAACTTTGCCAATTTTTTTCACATGGGCCTGTTATAGTGCCACCAGGAGGCCGATCTTTGCTAAACTCGTTTTTTGACAGTACTGCTACAGATTTTGTCCAAACATCATGCAAATCTGTACACAGTATCTCTATAGTCATTAAACGAAACTGGTCTTTCAGATTTTTCATATTCCATCCTAATTGGCTAAGATTGGCTTCCAAAGTTTGCAGGAGTGCACCGTTTTGACCAAAATGCCTCAAATCATGAAAACGGCGAGCAATTTCCGTGAAATTTTGCACGCACATTCCCACTAAGCCGAGAAATAAATGACATGAGGCTGATTTACAAATCAGCCTCATCAAAAAAAGACGATTCGCGCTTTACCCAACTGCACCGTTCTGTGTAAAACTGTGTACGGCTAAGGAAAAACTTTGCCCTGCATTTTTCACATCTGCGTTTTATAGCGCCACCAGGAGGCCGACTCATGTAAAACGTTTTTTTTTAATATTACTTAGATTTTATCCAAATGTCACGCAAATCGGTACACATGATCTCTATCGTCATATAATCAAGACGGATCTGTCCGATTTTTCATATTCCATCCTGAATTCCGAACATTGCTGGCCCACAATAACCTTACCTACCTGACCTGGTGGAGACCTTTGCTCCGAGGAGCACTTTTCTAGTTACATACTGTATCTGTGTGATACAAAAACTATACTCACACAGACCATCAAAGTAATATCTCATGCAATTCAAAGCATTGTTTGTATGGCACATTTCTACAACAAGGCAATTCAAAGTGTTTTACACAAAACATTAAGACAGTGCAAACGACAGAAACACGCTATAAAAGGCCTTTCGAATAACATGTTTATTAAAGAGGTAAGAGAATAGAAAATAAAAATAAGCTCAAACAAAACAGATAAAAAATAAGAGAATACAATTTCAGTGCAACACAAGAAATGAATCAAAAACGTCAGTAAAAGGCAGCAGCAAACATAAAAGTCTTCAGCTTTGATTTATAAGAATTGAGAGTTGTAGCAGACCTGCAGTTTTCTGGGAGTTTGCTCCAGATAAGGGGTGCATAAAAACAGAACCCTGCTTCTCCACATTTAGTTTTGACTCTGGTACAGAGAATTACTATAACTACTTGTATGAGTAGTGTACAACAGATATTTCTGGTAAACGATCCTGTGATTGCAGAACAATGTAATTGGTGGTTTATTTAAATTTGTAGTCAGACTGTAGGCTCAGGGCACTAACTTAATAACAGGCAGTTCTTTCCCCCTTTGTGTGTGATTCTCCTAGCTGAATAGTCCACATCATCTCTGGTGACACAGCCAGATGTTTGTGGAAGAGGCATGAAAATGGCCTCAAAGCTGTCCCGTGGGAAGAGTCCAGAGAGGAAGGTGCCTCACACCCGCATGGAGAAGGAGGCTGACCTCCAGGTATGAAGAACTCTTGTGCATTAGTTTCCTTAACGATCTCCTCTACTGCCCCAGGGGCACTTCTGGGGCAACCATACAGACTCACTGGTGGTGACCTCTAATAGTGTACTCCATCTGCACTTGTGGATCACACTCTACTTTACTCCTGAATACGCCCACTTCTCAAGGGAGTTTGACTGCTCTCTTTGCCAAATCCAAAGCAGGCAGTGCTCAGCCTTGCATGTGCAGAGATAATGATCAAGTTAATTAGACCTGAGATTGAATGAACTGTGGCAGCAACTTAATCATTTGTAACTTGATTAGAAATACTATATTCTGCAGCTCCAGAGACCGGAAAACTTCCATTTCTTTCCAAAGTGCTGGAAAATTAAGATCTACTTCAGGATTTAGGTCTTGAGTTAATGTGGCATTACACCAAAACTCATAAACGGAAATAGTCTTATAAACTGAGAGTAAATCATGTTCTTTCGCAGACTGTTTTACTTTGCAGATCTATTAATGGTTTCCTCCATTACCCCTCTAGCAAATATACACATTTGGAAGGAAATTGGGTCAAGGTAGGTTTGGGGTCGTCTGTGAAGCCACTCATATTGAGACACAGCAGAAATGGGCTGTTAAGAAGGTGAACAAAGAGAAGGTTAGTACGTGTCAGATTCCTCTGGGAATTCTGTGTTGTTCGATGTGGTGAAAGAATACCTTTAGAGCCAGCTTAAACATTTGAAAACACCTTTTCCATGCTTAAGCTAAGACTCCTTTACCAGTGAACTGACTTCCTACCACTGCAGGCAGGGAGCTCGGGGGTGAGATTGCTGGAACGGGAAGTAAGCATTCTCAAACATGTGAATCACGCTCACATAATACATCTCGAGGAGGTCTTTGAAACACCCAAGGTAAGTCTGCTATTTTCAATATGAAAATCCAAAGCAAAGCTAATGAAGGGAACAGTGTTGTGCATGTGAGAAATATCTTAATCCCACAGGATTGTGGTGCTGTGGTTATGCATAAACGACATGGATGAGCACACATAGAGTACTGCTCTGTTAGTGACTTGCATTATTTGATACTGTTCTTTGTTTTAGCGGATGTATCTAGTCACTGAACTCTGTGATGGAGGTGAACTGAAGGAGCTATTGAAGAAGAAGAAATGCTTCACAGAGGAGGAGACAAGGCATGTCATCCGTAGCTTAGCTCAGGCCATTGTCTACCTGCACAAGAAAGGTAGTGATTTCCTGTAGTTTGACAGTCTGACAGTACAAAAGGTGCCTTCACAAATTTACCCTAACCATTAACAATACGACAACTAAAATGTGGATCTGGGGATACAGAATGTTACCTACTCTCTAACAAAGGCATTCAGAAGTCGTTGCTGTCTGATTTCAATAAAAGAAAGTCTTGGCTTTCAAAATGTAAATATCTTACTCAATTTGGATAAGCAATATACAGTAGCTATTGAGGATTGTAAATATAGGATGACATACTAGCAGAGGATGATTTAGGGTAACAAGTTAGATTTGTCACTTAAAAGCCTCTTGGAGAGCACCTCTGTGCATGTGAAGTTGTGGAGGTGGATTGGATGGGGATTGTTTTCCTCGTTCCCCAGAGAATGACGTGGTTTGTACAAGTGCGGCAATTCCACTGTCTACTTGACCAGAACCCGTAGAATGAGGTATAATTACTGCTGTTGATGACATAGACCAGGGGTCTTCAACAGGGGGACCGGGACCCCTAGGGGGTCCTCAGAGTTACTACAGGGGGTCCGCCAAATCTTTGTGTGATATGATTTTTATTTTTTACCTTAACCACTTGAACCCTAGCATCCCTTTTCCTGAGGAGAACTTTAGCCAAAAATAGCAGATCTACAAGCTCACAACGCCTCGCAACGCGAGGCGTTGTGAACTTGTAGAGGTGAAGGTGTAGAGGGAAAAAAGAGCAGACCAAGTAAACAAAAAAAGTTTAATCTGAAACAACATTTTATACAATATATAGAGGTGGTCCCTGCTTCATCTATCTCTCAGCTAGGGCCTGAAAACGTTGAAGACCCCTGACATAGACCATTGTATGACTAATTTTGGATGACATAGTATAAGCCTATATTTGAAGATATACTGTACTACTAGTATGGAGTATGTTTGAATACATAGTGTAGTATATGTTATCTCTTTGTATTAGTACCTAATTATATAGATTCAGATGTATGTTGCATGTTATTTAGAAAGATGTTGGGTTAGATTTTTTAAATGGGGTTCAAGTGGTTAATGGTGCTGTAAATGTTGGTCAGGATGTGGGGGGCATGCCTTATGCCTTCATCAGGCCGATGTATTGTCTGTCGTCTACACACGTCATGATTATGTTGTGAGTATAGTACTGTAGTACAGTATAGTATGGCCTTATTTCTGAAGACAGTATGATATCAATATGTAATATACTTTCATGACATAAGTAGTGTAGTATAGTAAAACATATTTTTGAACTACTAGAGAACCCCTGTTTAAGAGCGTTTAAAGCTTTCCTTGGGAAATTGGCTCTCACAAAAAGTTTTGGGGCTTGGACTCAGTTGGACTCTATCAATCCCAAACTTAGAGCTGGCCACAGCTTATTGTGAATTAAATACTTGTGTTCATTTGTTTTCCCATTTGTTTATGTGTTTTGTGAAATGAAATGAGATGTATGTGCGTGTTGCACTTGCAGACCACCATAATTCAACACCAGAGCAAGCATATTAAATTGTGATTCAGTTAATTGGTGACAACATTATGTACCTTTACTGACATTTTATGATGATGATCAGTAAGTTGATTCCACATGGGCCTCAGGCCTCCAGCCATATAATTGTTAAATAGCTCTGTATTCCCATAGCAATCATTGCTAGTGTTTGTTCTGTAACAGGGGTCTCCCCACCTCTCCAGGTCTTTAGTTTAGTGAACCAAAAGTTTTTAACAAAAACATTTAAAGATTTTTACCTAAAATAAAATATCAATTACAGCATCTTTAATAATGAGATAATAATGGACAAATGTCAGGGAGAAAGGTGGACAAATATTTGTTCAGTCTGAGGGGTTTATTTGTAAATGCAGTTTTTCTCCTTCTCACAGTGAAATGTGTAGTTAGAGGTAATTTAGGACATTGCTTGGCAACGAGGCACCATTACATGTGGCTAATGATTCATTTACAACGAGCTGGGGTGGAATACTGATTAATAGGCGTGTTTTCACTTGGAGAGTCCCTCTGCGCTGCTATACTTTACTTGCATAGTGACTAATGATGCCAATGGGAATATATTAACTTTAACTTTCCAAATTAGGTAGCAAGCCACTTGATGCTATAGTGTTAACAGTCTGTACGTAGTCCTATAAGCCGGAAGTGAGTTAGCTTTTTTTACCCATTCATGCAGAAAATAAGGGCTGTGGTTAATGTACCGTAAGCTAAAGAAAATTTCACATTTGTTCTATGACATAAATTACACCTGTTAATATCCCAACCAGGTATATTGAAGCTATTATGTGCTTCTTTTATTAACTTGTATTAATTGCATGTTGAACAAAACGTGTGAATATCATATGCCGACTAGGTTTACTTATCATAAACTTTTTTTTTGTTGTTGATTGATTGATTGAATACTTTATTAGCAGTTGGAAAAACACTATGGCAGTACAGGGAATGAATTGTTTGCATTTCTGGGGCAAGCTAGTTGGGGATCAATTTAGCCATTTAGATTATGAGAATCGTATGTGTTTGTTTGCTACAGTGCTTATTTTCTTAGTTTCTCCAAAACACAATACAAAAATTCCATTTGAACTCTACCATGGCAACCCATGGCAGGGGTAACTTAGTCTAAAAAGACGAAGCAGTTCAACAGTCATGAACATTCATCGTTAGCTTGATAACTGATTTGTCATTGCAATCCATTTCATGTCGAATGATTTAATAAAACAATTATATTTCTGGTTGACATGGGAGAAGCTAGATTAAACCTAAATAAATGTCAAAAGTAAACAATACAGGTGGGGCTTTAAAAGGGGTTTAGACAGTTATTTCTAAGACATTTGGAGAGAGATTTAAACCATTTTAATACTGAGTCCAGTTACAGCTGAGAGTGAGACAAACTGGACTTACTCTACTTCCTATGCCATAACGTAACATAACGTAACCCAGCGCAACATCTTAACGTACGGAATATAGCAAAACACAACATAACATGATAGTCTTGAGTTGCCACTTATTTAGCCCATGACATGCAGGTACTTTTGGAAGAATATACTTCAGTTCATGTATACTCAACTACCTACACATTTGCACCTACTACTAGTTTAAAACGTTTTTTTTCAATATTCTGTACGTTTCTTAGTTATACTGAAATCTGTTTCAGTCAATCGTGCGACCAGCCCCCAGCGGCTATTGTGAGCGTACCATACACAGAACTGCCTCAGATTAATTACATGGCCTTGCCTTTCCTTTTGGTCAGTTATGTTAACTTTATTCAGGGAAGGCCCTAGTGTGAGTATTGTACATAGACCACTGAGTATGAAGTCATACTGTACTTCATAGGAGAGATATTATTTTGAGAGTATTTCCATTGTGGCCTCAAAATGTGTGTGCTGTCAGACATTTGGCTGGCAAGCGGCACATATGGAGACCCCTGAATGGAATGTTTCCATTAATTAATTTGATGGGATGTTTGTGTTCCAGCTGTTGCATTGATACCAGCGCTATGTCTTTGTCATCATGCCTCTGCCCCCGCACACTGTGGCTTATGGTCCTGACTTCACAGAGGACACGTACAATTCACTTTCATTTCCAGACGATCTTGATCTTTGAAGTTGTCACCGTCCATGACCTCTGTCCACTAATCGATTTAGTTCAATTATATAAAAGAATACATTCAGGGGAACATTTTAAATGTATTTATTTTTTTCATTTTGGAAAGCGTGACTCTCCTCCACCCATTAGACAAAATCACTTTAATATAATTAACCTTTTAGACTTCTCTGATAAACTAACTGTATTTCCGATATTTTTTCGTCCATCCAGCACCAGCAAGATCTTTTGAGCCATTCATATTTCCTCTTTTAAAGAACTTATATACAGACTTATCTTGTCATAGGACTTATTTCAGTTCAAAATTTTTCAGGATGTTTATCCAGTAATTAGGTGGTTGAGGGGACAACCATTACTCGACTCAGTGTAACAAATAGCAATTTGCAATGCATGTGCACTCCACCGAGCCATTCACTGAAACGTATTGAAATGTAATGTAAAATGGAGGTGTGATATAAGTGGCACACAGTAAAATCACACAGTGTAAACGTATACATTTATAACTCATTGGTAAGAGTAACTCATTTGTGAAGAATGAAATGGATTTGGTTACATTTGTAGTTGTACACTCGCTGAAAATCGGTGTTTCTACCCATTATGTGTGTGATTGTAAAAGTATCCCCTCATCTTTCAGATATAGTGCACCGTGACTTGAAATTGGAGAACATTCTAGTGAAAAGCTACCTCCGTGCGGACGTTGACAATATGATCAACATCAAGGTGGGACGATGACACAAACTTGGAAACTTCTGTTACTCATCCTTAAGGCCGATTCATACTTTGGCTATACGTTGGCTATTCTCGACACTCGACGAAGTATCAATCAGGCTTTACTAAATACAAGTAATAGTTTTTTCTCTCTCTCCCAAAATCTCTCCAAATTCTACCTCATTATGACAGACCCCCCTCTGGGCCTTCCTTTATGCAGTATTCTTTACAAAGAGAATCAACAGCATATTTTTAAAAGATGACTGAGTGATCTCAGCATGCTGTTTGCATTGATAAAGAGCCAGTAGAAGCAGATACCTGGTGTGCAAGACTGGGCCACAGCAGATCTCTCTCTCTCTCTCTCTCTCTCTCTCTCTCTCTCTCTCTCTCTCTCTCTCTCTCTCTCTCTCTCTCTCTCTCTCTCTCTCTCTCTCTCTCTCTCTCTCTCTCTCTCTCTCTCTCTCTCTCTCTCTCTCTCTCTCTCTCTCTCTCTCTACAATACACATTGCAAACTAGAACCGCACAGCCTTATTATCTCATGTTAAATGTTTGACATGTAGAAGACCAGTGTTTGTTCCTAAGTTCTACAGACAAGCATTGATTAATTTTAACTAAATGCACCTTAAAACTTTCAATTTGATATCTTTGTAGAATAATGCATGTGCTCTTCTTGCTGTGTATTATCTCTGTATCTCCGTAGGTGACAGATTTTGGTTTGTCAGTGATGAAAGGTGGGGTCGGGATTGAGAGCATGCTAAAGGCCACCTGTGGGACTCCTATCTACATGGGTATGACACCTGTACACTGTACACCTCACACAACATGCCCACATTTTGCAAGGGCTGCAGTATTTTAAGTAGTCTCAGTATCCCCATACACTCTTATGTGTATACTCGTGTGTGTACACACACACACACACACACACACACACACACACACACACACACACAGTATACAGTATATACAGTGTATATATATATATATATATACACACACACACACACACACACACACACACACACACACACACACACACACACACACACACACACACACACACACACACACACACACACACACACACACACACACACACACACACACACACACATACATATAAATCCTGTGTATATATACTGTAATATACACAGTACATACACATCCTGTATAGTATATACAGTACTGGATACTATACAGGATTGCAGTCTGGTACGGCTATATTAATTCAGAATTAATAGCTATATGCATCACACCTGGGGTTCTATAAAGACGCTGGCCCAGAACAGACAGGAATGGAAATCCTTTGTTGCTGCCCTACATGCCAGCCGGCTTAAAGGACAGTAATAGCTATACTCTATTTGACTTACATTTGTTGCTATGTACTATTTGCATAGCTTTTTCCTTCTTTCTATTTATTCTGATTATTTTGAATCTTCTTATTGTCTCTGCCAGGCCGTAAGGCATGGCGAGAGAGTATGTTTTACCCCCTGTCCGTCCGTCCGTGTGTGTGTCCGTGTGTCCGTGTGTCCGTCCGTCCGTCTGTCACCAGCTAATCTCTGGCACCGTTGGCCCGGTCGCTGTGAAACTGTGCACACACACTCCCTGGATGCCAATTCAGAACATTTGCCCCAAATTTTTCACATGGGCCTGTTATAGCGCCACCAGGAGGCCGATTTGTGCAAAACCAATTTCTTGATATTACTCCTACAGATTTTATCCAAAGGTCATGCAAATCGGTATACAGTATCTCTATAGTCATGTGATCAACACGGATGTGTCCGATTTCCCATATTCCATCCTCATTGGCTAAGGCTGGCTTCCAAAGTTTGCAGGATTGCTCCGTTTTGAACTAAATGCCTCAAATTATGCACTCAGCTTGCGATTTCCGTGAAATTTTACACGCACATTCCCACTAGGCTGAGGAAGAAATGCCACCCCTTTCACATTGGCCTGTTATAGCGCCACCAGCAGGTCTAATTTAGCTAAACACATTTTTGGAACAAAATGCCTCAAATCATGAATGCAGTGTCCGATTGTCGTGAAAGGCCTAAGAAGAAACGGGCACCCTTTTCACAATGGCCTATTATAGCGCCACCAGGAGGCCACAATAACCTACCTGACCTGGCGGAGACCTGTGCTCCGAGGAGCACTTTTTCTAGTTGTATTTCTTTTTAATCCACACTGCTGAGGAAGCTTTAAGTGTAAAAATGTCACTGCTTGCAGTGTTGCTACAGCTCTATTGTGCATGCATGTGACAATAAAACACCTGGAACCTTCAAGAGTTATTACGTTATGACGTACTGCAGTGGTTCTCAAAGTGCGGTCCGGGGACCCGCAGGGGTCCTTGAGGGAGTTCCAGGCGGTCCCCCAGCAAAATTGGTTAATATAGCATAAAAATCAGTTGAACCACTTTAACCCTACTGTATATACATACAAGCTCACAACAAGCCTAATACATAAAATACATTTGGGGGTCCTTGACAATTTTGAGAACCAGACTCTACTAAGCTGAGAAAATAACAAATGTGTGTTTCAGCTCCAGAAGTGATCAGTGCATACGAGTACAGTCAACAGTGTGACATGTGGAGTATAGGAGTCATCATGTATATGCTGTGAGTACTGTATTCCCAGCTCTCTTCTGTTATGTGTTGCTCTCTCTCTCTTTCCTTCATACATGTACTATACAGTACATAAACATATACTGTATATGTCTTCGATGTCCAAAACCGTTACTTTTCAGAAAATGGGAAAAATAACCTGTGTTCCAACGGATTCAATGCAGTTACTATTTAGTCACAAGCTCTTGTTAATACTTCCCATTGATTAAGACTATAAAACCCACAGACTTGTTATACACACACACACACCACACACACCACTTTCTCTCAAAAATAGAAGATCTACAATCGCACAACGCGTCCCATCGCAACATGTTGTGAGCTTGTAGATCGACTACTTTTGCTATTTTTGTGTGACACTGTAATATGACGAAGTAGGGCATTAATTTAAGAAAAAACATACAAAGTTGAAATAAGGTGTATGAGGTTTACATGTATTGTACATACATGTACATGTAACGCCCGGGATTCGAACCTGGGTCCCCCGCGTGGAAAGCCAACATCTTATCCACTAGCCTAAAGGGAAATTCCCCCTTGGCTGGGGGATATACTGTATTAGGCTTTTGTTCATCAGGCAGAGGCTCTGAGCTACAACTGCTACATACAGTACATACAGTACATAATCAATACATCCATTTTTACAGTCTCAGCGTTAAATGAACTCTGCCATTGCATTTGTACATAAACAAATACATGTAACAAGAAAGAATGCGATGCCCCCACAGGTTGTGTGGGGAGCCTCCATTCATGTCCAGTTCAGAGGAAAAACTCTTTGAGATGATTAAGAATGGAGAGATCCACTTCACTGGGCCCATCTGGGACACAATCAGTAATGCAGGTGATATTATTTTACACCACTATTTTACTTTAAAGTTTGCTTTCAAAGGCCTTATTTCCTGTCTCTTATTTGTTTAAAGCTGGTTTATGATCATATAAATATCTATATACATTGACTAGTGAAATACAGGATGGGTCTTGAGTGGAAGCATTGAAATGAAGCTTGTTTTTCTGACTCATCTTGTAGTGAAGCTTGTGTTTTGACTCATCTTGTAGTGAAGCTTGTGTTTTGACTCATCTTGTAGTGAAGCTTATGTTTTACTTTTTACTCATCTTGTAGTGAAGCTTGTGTTTTTACTCATCTTGTAGTGAAGCTTGTGTTTTACTTTTTACTCATCTTGTAGTGAAGCTTGTGTTTTTACTCATCTGACTCATCTTGTAGTGAAGCTTGTGTTTTTACTCATCTGACTCATCTTGTAGTGAAGCTTGTGTTTTACTCATCTGACTCATCTTGTAGTGAAGCTTGTGTTTTACTCATCTGACTCATCTTGTAGTGAAGCTTGTGTTTTACTCATCTGACTCATCTTGTAGTGAAGCTTGTGTTTTACTCATCTGACTCATCTTGTAGTGAAGCTTGTGTTTTTACTCATCTGACTCATCTTGTGGTGAAGCTTGTGTTTTTACTCATCTGACTCATCTTGTGGTGAAGCTTGTGTTTTTACTCATCTTGAAGTGAAGCTTGTGTTTTTACTCATCTGACTCATCTTGTGGTGAAGCTTGTGTTTTGACTCATCTTGAAGTGAAGCTTGTGTTTTGACTCATCTTGCAGTCATCTTGCATCTTGCATTTCCCCCAACAGCAAAAAAGGTATTGAGTTGCCTTCTGAAAGTAGACCCCGCCCACCGCATCACAGCCAATGAGCTACTGGATAACCCTTGGATGACAGTAAGAAGCTGATTTTGTCCTGCCGTGTAACGGAGTGAAATTCTATTAATTCATCCATTTGTAACTCCAATAATTTAAAAATGTAACCAAATGGACCCATTTGGTTATTTGTACTTTGTTTGGTAGTGTACTTTGTTCGGATACAGGTCGAGAGGGCACATAAAAATTGTGGGCATCTCAATGTTTTACAAAATGTAAAATAAAGAATAAATGTATGCTATTTTTGGAAAATGGTCGGGAATAAGGTTTATGATTTGAACATGCACGGTATATCATTATCAGACCAAACTTTACCCTTCAACTTCTTGTTTATGCCCAAAATCACTGGCTATATCCACAGTTTTTTTAGCAATTCGTTGCAATTGTGTACTAGAAATATTAGGCCTTAAATGTCATAAACAAATATATATTATATGTAGTTGACCCCCCAATAAATGTAAATAAAATAAATAAATATTTAAAAAATGGTGCCCAAATGCCCCTAATTCTTCTGGTACGCTTTGTTCCAACAGGGAGACCCTAACACACCTGCCACGCCCACCAACGTGCTGGAGATGATGCGTCAATTCCGGGAGGACCCGGACGGGGCCGAGGGCCAAGAGATGGACTGTGAAGGGGTTGCAGACCACCTGATGGAGCTCTGTCCCACTTCCTCCTCAGACCAAGGTTATTATAGTTTAGCATTTTTCATTCGTTTTAATTTTTCTCTTTGTTTTCCATTTCTGCTAGTTTTAATTTGTTTTTAAAGTGGGCTTTGCTAGTTTAGTTATTTTTCTTTTTTTTAAGGATTAGTTGTTGTTTTTTTAAGCTCAGAAAAATAGCAAAAGTTGCAGATCTACAAGCTCAAAACGAGCTTCTAGATCTGCTATCTTCACTATATTTGAAGATTTTTGACAAAGACTCAAATGTTTCAGTTAGTTTTATAAACACACAGAACCGTTTCAGTTAGTTAAAAAAAATCTGTTTATTTTTTATTTCAGTTAACAAAAATGTTTCTCCAATTCTAGTTTTCTTTATTTCGTTATAGTTTTAGTTAACTATAATAACCCTGCCCCGGACGGCCTGGCACCACAGCCTAGAGTGGCCTCCGCCCACAGCGACTGTCGCAACGCTGCCAATGCCGGCCATGGACACACGGACAGCACCGGAAAGCCCATTTCTCCTACAAAACGGGTACGGCTGCATAATCCGGCTATATCACATCACAGTGCTGTTTGTCACTTGGTGGTTGGCTGAGGCTGCAAGCTCAGACCTAAACAGTGGAGCTTGTATAGATATAGATTGTATAGATATATAGATATATTAATTATATTTGAGATAGGGCTTAAGTGGCCCTATCTCAAATATAATGACTTTGGGTCCCTAGAGTCTCTTCCCAGAAATGTAGTAGACTCAAAAGTACGATAATTACAGTATATTTGTAATGTAGCGGAGTGAAAGTCATGTGCTTGTAAAGAAAAAAGAACAAAACATTTTTTACTTAAGTATAGTACTTAAGTAATTGTACTTTGTTACTGTCCACCACTGGCCCTAAAGTCTCCCTACTAATCTCACTATTTCAGTTACAGTCTGGTGGTATATGATCTGACCGACCGACTTGCACCTCAATTAGTTCAATGGTAATGATCTTAACTTTGACTAAAACTAAGACTCACTGCGTCTTAGATAACTCAGCACTTGAAGTAAAGGTATCACCCCCCCAAGGTTCAACTCTTATTCATTATTTAGCGTCATTTGAAGCCAGGTGTGCTTCTCTCATGTTCTCCTTCTCCTTGTCTCTGTAATCTCGGAGTAGAGACAGAAGAAGTCGCCGACTGCCAGTTGTATGAAAATGAACAGTCTGACTGTGAAAAACAGTCAGTCCCACAGCAACCCCAACTCACAGGTCAGTCATTTAAGAATATGTTGACCACTTTAGACTACTACAAAATGTGTTTGTCTCGCATGGTTTTATTGGGTATACGCACTACAATATATCATACTTGTCAAGACTTTGGATATACCCGGATATAGTCTATAACATATGTTAAAGAGTGATTACCTGCCTAATTCTTTAGGCAGCTTTTGTAATGCCATGTTTGGCGGCCATTGGCATGTAGTCACCGCTAGATGGCGCCAGATTAACCCACTATAGAAGATGGTGACAATAGTAGACTGTTGTTTTGAGGTGAGGTTTTGTGTGCGATGAATGAGAATATGGTATCCCTGCAGTCCCATACAGGTGTGAAATCCTCTGGGCAGCCATGTACAAAGCATCTCAGCGCTCAGGACAAGAGTAAAATCAGCCCTTGCACCTCCACAGTTGAGTTTACCATCAAACCAGCCTGTAACCAAGGGAAGGCGGGAGCCCAGAGACCTTCCACCAGCAGTGGTTTAAGGTCCAGTAGCACCTGTCTGCAACAGCAATAAGATGAACTACTGCAACACCCCAGCAACTACGACACCGCGTGCCAAAGGAGAGAGAGAGAGAGAAACCCAGTGTTCCACAGGGTGTTGCAAGGCTGCTACAAAGTATTCAAATCGATTTATTTAACGCCAAATCACAACAAAGGTTGTCTCATGACACTTTACATGTAGACCAGGTCAAGCCCAGATACCCTTCCATTTACAGTCAAATCTTCACCGTTAATGTGACCCTGAGAGTGTAAAAGAATTACACATTTCTGGACCCATGGGTCCATTTGTACACTATTATAAACGTAGAGCATGCACATCCACTCTGGTGCATGACAAACTCAACTAATAATATATAATAATTGAGTCCGCACTCTGTTACAAAGACTATTATTATTGTACATTTTTATACTCTCAGAGTTACTGTAGATGGGTCCATTTTTACACTATACTGTGTTCTGTGTAGACTAGTACTGTACAGTACAGTACATACTCCTACACAGACAACTATTCAACAAACGAAACCAGCCCAGATCCAGACCTATATCACGGCAACCAGAGAAATATGAGGAAAATATGAGAAGAGTTTAGCCGGTATCACTGGTGGAATGGACCTGAATGTATTTATTGTGAAGCAACGTACTTCACATGAGAGTGGAGAATTGCTCATGAGATTTGAGTATTTATAACGTCTCATTTACTTCGTTTCACTGCTTAGCCACTTAAGCCCTATTCAAAATTCTTTAAAAAATAGCTGATCTACAAGCTCATAACATGTCACGTCGCAGCATGTCGTGAGCTTTTAGATCTGCTATTTTTGAACAATTCAGAACATCTATATTTCACCTATAATGACATGCCCAAAATGGGGGTGCCAGGTTATTGTTATGCCTTGTGTGCAGCTACAGTACATAAGAGTAAAATGTACTTGTTGAAAGTAGTTAATTTACCTCTACCCTGCAGTATGTCATTATACAGTATGTTTATTAGTCTCCTCACTGAATGTACAGTAATATGTATGCCTTTTGCACATCATAAACTAAGAGTCGCTTAAAATATTACAATTAAAACGAATGGGAAAATAAAAGGCACAGTTTATTTGTTATTTATTCCACTGGGCAGAATTGACTATTTACAAGAGGCATACAGGGTGGCATTTATTTAAATAATATAAGAATACTTTTGGTACCGAATGGACTTATTTAATAGTTCTTTTGTTTCTAACAGAAGTTAGATTTTTCAAAAAAGGTCATTGAAGTCAGTATAATTGGGTTATCAGTTATATAGTCATATTATTGGGTTATGTGTTGTTATTTCAAGCATGTTCTATTTTGCTGTGTTAAGATTATGCCAAATACCATACAAAAAAACTAATAGTGTACAGAATATGTAATGTAATAATTTTGCATTCAATAAACATATTTCAGTTTATAATTTTCTCGCCAAAAATACAAATCGGTGAAAAACACAATAGACCTTACGGAACATATCATTTCACAACACTAGATTGAGCTAAAGGGATTTTCAGTATAATGGCTTATTTTTTCTGCTCTGACCTCTCAATTCCAAAACGCTCTATCTGCACTGACTGTACCCATTTGGTGTCAAAACAGAAACACTGTCACACAGGCTCGTTACGCTTCATCTGAATGCAGGGGATTGGGTCTGAGGGCTGGCTATGGCTCTAATCTCGTTTGGAAGGCCATTGAAAGCATTTGGAGCTACTTTTGAGGGCACTGCCATTGAAGCACAGGTTTTCTCTGCTGTAGAGAGAATAATCCCTAGCATAGATACAACATTAAAGTAGTCAAGCAGAACACACACAGGCTGAATTTCAAATCCAGACATTTGCATCTCGACGTGAATGTGTGCTGACAGCAGGAAGCTCTATGTGTTGATGCGTGTGCGCGCGTGTGTGTGTGTGTGTGTGTGTGTGTGTGTGTGTGTGTGTGTGTGTGTGTGTGTGTGTGTGTGTATTAGATGCAAGTAGGATTCTTTCTTTTCGGTGAATAGTTCATCTTGGCCTTAAAAGTGAAAATGTTTTCTTTTATTTCATGCTTTGTCTTGGTAGGCTTCCTGCCCTCATGTGTGGTGCCACTTTACATGGGTGAGTGTGTATCCTACATGAAACAGACACTTTTTCACCATCTCTGGCATGGTTAATGGCCAATAAATCTATACTTGATGCGATGTGTCACATTTGTCAGTTGAAAAGCAGTTACTTTTGGCAAGTGTCATGGTCATATGATGAAGTTTCAATTAGGCTTACATCTTTGGGAGATAAATTGTTGACGACAATAACCATGTCGGTGAATTTGAGTGAAGAGAAACTGTCATTGATTCCTATTAGCACCATCAAGAAGTTAATTTATACTTGGTCGCATTGTGTGCTTGTAGATCGGTTATTTTCGGTGTGTGATACCGGTGCGCAACTGTATATCGGGATTTAGGTGAATGTTGTGCTTATCATGATATGCTTTATATTTTACAGAATTGTATAAACAGCAGATGGTGCTGTGGTAGGTTGCCATATTCATTTGCTGGAATACATTTTTGATTTTTGCTTTCTCTAACGCAGTGGTTCTCAACGTGGGGTCCGTGGACCCCCAGGGGTCCTTGACAGGGTTCCAGGGGGTCTCGAGCAAAATTAATTAATAGCATCAAAGTCAGTTTACCCACTTTATGCATCGGCTATTTGAAAATAGCTGATCTACATGCTCACAACGTGTTGCGATGTGATGCGTCGTGAAATGTATGAACATTTTAATACAAATCTTGTATGGGGGTCTCTGGCACAAAATATTTACTGATGGGGGTCCGCGGCCAAATACATACTGTATGAATTTGGGGGTCCTTGAGAACCACTGCTCTTAACGCCTAGTGTCTGAAGGTATTTGACCCATTGAGTCGACTGTCCATAAACCATGGGGGAAGCATTCCCCACAAGCTCACACGCTGTGAGCTTGTAGATCTTCTATTTTCGGTCAAGAGTATTGGTGTTGAGGGGGAAAAGAGCTAATCCTGGTCAACTATGCATTAGTTTACTAAGTATAGAGGGTTTAAGATGCTTAAAATTCAGAGGTGTGTGTAATGTGTCATTGATGAATGCACTGCATGTGTGGGCTGTGTCTTAGTGATTCTGTCAAGGAGCAAAGAAATGAGAAATGCATTTCAACGGTGGCCTTATTCAAATAATACAAATGTGATTTGTTTGGTGAAAAACCAGAGAATGGAAAAGAAAAGTAAAAGAAATAGACAGCAATGATTGATTTAGTTTAGGGGGGAAAAAAGCCTTCTCCCTTTGGACTCGTGCACTGAATTTGCATACGGTCTGTTTAGACAACCTCCTGTATGGCTAATGTGTTGTCAGAGGAAGAAATGGGATTTCAGCATATGGTCCTCATTTTCTTGTGCCAGACTTTTAATTAATTATAGGAAAGGGAAAAAAATCTCCAAATTGAATTGTGCAAGTGGAATGTGACCTGCAGCAAATTATAGTTGTGGTTCTGCACGCCTTGGGTTGGAGATTGAAAAAAAAAACATGAATGGAAAATGAATGATTTGATGTCTTCATATGTACTGACAGTAGGTTGTGAGGCTAACGGTGCTGCACTAATAAAGCCAATAAAAGGCTCCAGTTTTAGCCTCTTGACTTTTGACAAACCTAGAGATGGAGCCTTGGAGGAAAAGGAGGGGGTATCAGAACGGGAACATATAGTGGTATGGTAGATAGGTTAGGGGCGTGAGTTTGGGACAAGGCATGGAAGCAAAGGAAATTAGAAAATTCGCCGGGATGGAACCGGGGATATGGCCTCTGTCCCCCCCCCTCTCCAGCAATGCATCTGACAGATGGGCGTGAGGGTGGGTGGGTTGACGGGGCTGGAGGGATTAAAACTATGCAGTCTCGTTTTGGAGCCTAGAGAGTGTCACTCCTGCAAGGTGGGGTGTGGAGATGGCACTTGTGGCGAGACTCCTCGGGGTGCGCGAAGTGGGTGCAGGCCGGGGCTATAATGTCAAAAGAGGCAAGGATGCCTCCCCCTCCCGTCGGCCCCCCTCTGCTAGATCCACTTTTATTCACTGCCAGAGAGGGACGCGGATGGGGCCTGTTTGGGGAGGAGGGGGAGGGGGAGGAGGGGGTGCATCTCAATAACCTTAATAGAGCTCCCTTTAATTAATCAGCTCATCTGCAGAGGCCCGATACCTGCAGCTGAGCCCCCCCATCCGCTCCCCAAACACCACATCCTCACACGGCTGCCGTGACATTGTGGTAATGAGGGAACACAGCTACAATGTCATAGAAACGTGCAGACCTTATCTGTGGGAGCTGATCACACATGCTGATGTTCCTGATCCCCTTGCAATGTTTGCATTACAGTGTGTGTGTGTGCGCGCATGTGTGTGTGTGCGCGTGTTTGTGTGTGTGTGTGTGTGTGTGTGTGTGTGTGTGTGTGTGTGTGTTCCTTTCTGTACCACAAAGCTTCTATTTCACCACAAACAGAGCCGTGAGGGTATGGTTGCGAGCCGGTGTCGCGCACCCCAAAATAGTCGATCTACAAGCTCACAACGCGTCGCGATGCGACACGTTGTGAGCTTGTAGATCGGCTATTTTTGGGTGCGCGACACAGGCCCGCAAGTAAGTATAATCAGGCTTTAAATGAGGAAGGAAACCACAGTGCCTCGATTTTCACAGAAGAAGAAAGGTGGGAGGACGGGGGATGGGGGGGCGCCTCAAGTAAACATTTGAAACAGATGGCAATTTCAAAGCAAGCCTCATCAATCTTTGTTGACACTATCCCTTTTTAAAACTACACTTATTTGGGATATTTGCAATTATAATACATAAGCTCATTTGAATATCAAATTAATTACCAAACACACTAGAGTAAATGCCTTTTTTATAAGTCCTTGTTAAAAGTGAAAAGTTCTTGACTACGGTTGGATGGAGTGTTAATTTACAGTGATATCTAATCCCAAGTTACTTCACATAAAAGGCATTACTATACATATTTTAATGGGGAGGTGGTTGTTTTCCAAGCAATTTTCTGCTAGAGTACATTTTTAATTTATTCATATTTAATTTATTGGTCTCTGCATACCCACTCAGTAAAACTAATCAACAGACCACGTATGGGCCTCTTAAAGTCACATCTCTCCCTAGCAGGCAGACAGGCAGCGTCTGCAATAGGATAAGCTGTTCCTCTTTCCAGCACAGAGCTTTGGGTTGAAATGCCCCGCATTCACTCAACCAGGAGCACTCCACCTCCAAGGAGACCGTGTTTGATTCTCACCGACAACCTTTAATAATAGGGGGAAAAAAGCTAGAAAATGAAAAATGTGCCCAGCCTTGAGTGATCCGAAACATTTCAATTTCTGTGGTTAGTGACCATCGTTGCCACCGACGGAGTATCATCCGCTAAGGACGCTGCCTTTCCCAGCTCTCCTTTGCTCCCTGTCCTCAAACTCCTCTGCCCTTGAGTTGGCTTTACGGAGCTCCAGCAATCATTTAGCACAGTATGACTGGAGTTCTTATCACCTGAGTCCACTATGCTCTCCAAATACCTATCGACCCACTGACACACCTTGGAGACGGACCAACACAACCTTACACATGGAACTTATTTCACTGCACAACAAAACCTTTCCAAAAATCCTATATTAAAATTGGCTAATGGGAGGGCGGGCGGACCACAGCCATGTCACTCTGATATAACCATAAACAAGCCACGGCCACATCACTGTGACATAACCATAAACAAGCCAAGGCCAGGTCACTCTGACATAACCATAAACAAACCACGGCCACATCACTAAGACAACATAACCACAAACAAACCACGACAACGTCACTTTGACTTGACATAACCATGAACAAACCACGGCCACGTCACTATGACAACATAACCATAAACAACCCATGGCCACACCACTCTGTCATAACCACAAAAACACATGGCCACATCACTAAGATAACCATAAACAAACCACGGCAACGTCACTATGACTAGACATAACCATGAACAAACCCCTGGCACATCACTATGACAACATAACCATAAACTACCCACGGCCACATCACTATGACAACATAACCATAAACAAACCACGGCAACGCCACTATGACTAGACATAACCATGAACAAACCACGGCCACGTCACTATGACAACATAACCATAAACTACCCACGGCCACATCACTAAGACAACATAACCATAAACAAACCACGGCAACGTCGCTATGACTAGACATAACCATGAACACACCACGGCCACATCACTAAGACAACATAACCATAAACAAACCACGGTAACGTCACTATGACTAGACATAACCATAAAGAACTCACTCTGACACAACCACAAAAAAACACGGCCACATCGCTAAGACAAGATAACCATAAACAAACTACGGCAACGTCACTATAACTAGACATAACCATGAACAAACCATCGTGACGACAGGAGTAAACAAGGCTGAACTGGGCTATATAAAAGCAAATTTGTCGGCCGGCGGGCGGGCCGGCGGATCACGTCGTCAAGCTCAGGTCACTATGACTCAGCCATAACCATATAAGGAGTTTCCAATGCAGCTACGACCAAATATGGAGTGTGTTGTCTAACCTCAATGTGTCGTCAGCTCCATATATCATGGGCACAAAAGGGGGCATGCCCATATATGGGCATATACTGAAGACTTCAGCGATCTCCATATATGGGTATAAAAGGGACAAGGACTGACAGATACAGAGATCCGGTTGTCCAGAGCCACAGATCCGATCGCTATACCCATATATGGTCATGTGCATATGGAACCGACCGACTTCAAACTCTGAGTGCACAGCGGCAAGGACTCAAGGTATTGCGGTGACCGGCTGCACGCCGTCGAGTAGTTCGGATATCCAGACGTCCAGAACCGCCAATCCAACCAATATGATACAGACATCTCCATATATGGGCACAAAAGGGACACAGACAGACGGGTACACCAGGTACTCTGACAGAGCAAATTAAAAAGAAAATTGTGTATTCATTCAAGTGGTTAATTGTCATTCCCCCTTGAGGAGCCAGAGAAGAGGGGGAAACAAAGGGGCCCAAACAACAGGATATTTCTCCGCCGTAATGTGCACCACGTGTAATGAGCAGCGGAAAGGTCATTTGTCACATTTCTGCCCGTATGAATTCATTTATTTCGAGCACTTAATTCTGTAGTCACCTCAGTGGCGTATTGCTTCACAGTGCATTGAGAGGGTGCATTACCAGAAGTGGAGCTTCAGAATCCTCCCCGAAGGCTGTTGCTGACTGCAGGTCTATGGGAGGGTCTGAAGACTATAGAGAGACTCAGTCAAATGGAGTGTGGGAGATCCAATCAGCCCCTCTATCATGGGAAAATCGCCTCCATCACCTTCACTGTAATTGGAACATTCATTACAGTTCAGTAAAAATGCAAGGTACCATTAGATGGACAGTTTCAAAGTGGGCTCCTAGAAAATGACAGACTTGCGGGGTCATGATATGGGGTCACAGTCAAGTAAATAATGGGAATTGGTCCCATGAGGCTTATACTGTAGTACCACTCTGCCAATAGTTACGCACCAAAATATTACTTGGAACAGGAGAGGAGAAGAAATTCAATCAGACAGAAAATAAATTCCCCCTGTGCCTCCTCAACGGTACAAATACCATTACAAAATCAAAACACAGTCTCCCATCAAATGTTTGGTACAAGGTGATGGCCTTGCACATTGCAAAGCTTGGGTGTAGCAAAGAAAGAAAGAAGGAAATGAAAAAAAGACATGTTAAGGACACTGTAATGAATAGAAGAATAGAAGAACTTATCAGGAATTCAATCGATTAAGGGCACTCATGTTTTCTAAACCTTAGACAGAGAGGATGGTATATGGATATGTATTTCAAACTAGAAAAGTGTGCTCCTCGGAGCGCAGGTCTCTGCCAGGTCGGATTGCCTAGCTAGGGCCCGCAAACTGTGGTCATATAGCCATTTGGAATGGGATCTGAAAAGGCTAACTTATACATCTTGATCACATGACCTCAGATATAATGTGTACCGATTTGTGTGAGGTTTTGGACAAAGTATAGGAGTAGTAGCAAAAAGTGTGTTTTCAAGAAAACACACACCAGAAAATGTAATCTGGCACAAACAGGCCTATAAGCGTCATGATCCAAAGAATCAAGGGAAAAAATATGTTTTTATTTTACGACCTACGGTTGAAGAGTTATAGGCCAAAACGTGAAGTGGGCTATTGTAGCGCCACCATGAGGAGATTTAAAAAAATTGGGATGGAGGTTCTTCCTTGGCCTAGTGGGAATGTGCGTGCAAAGTCTCCCAGCAATCGGGTGCTGCATTCATGATATGTGGCATTTTGTGCAAAACGGCCACCCCCACAAACTTTGGAAGCCAATCACTAGCCAATTGGAATAGAATATATGACAGATACGTCTTGATTACATGATACAAGATTTGTTGTTCAAATGTTTTAACAACAAAAACATTTGTTTGTCTCACAATGCATTGCGTTGTGAGCTTGTAGATCTGCTATTTTCAAATAGCCGTAGCCTTGCTTGTTTTTCTCGCTAAACCTGGCAATGCTACAAGAGACGCTAAATGCGAATACTTTTTCATAGAAGTG
The DNA here is from genome assembly GCF_963280865.1 of Gymnoscopelus braueri. Taxonomy (NCBI): domain Eukaryota; kingdom Metazoa; phylum Chordata; class Actinopteri; order Myctophiformes; family Myctophidae; genus Gymnoscopelus; species Gymnoscopelus braueri. The sequence goes on from NC_137603.1 coordinate 26,600,008, forward strand.
GTAGACGACGTTTTTAGACGCCACACAGGTCTTCATAACAATAGCGACGATTAACGTCAGGATGAACATGGCCAAATAATAACTTAATAGCCAAACTAGCTCTGAGGAAGCATTTTAGCATGTAGGCTAGCTGGGCTAGTAGCCTATGTAGCCTAGCTGTCCTGCTATACTGAGCAAATTCTGCTTTATTGATCCACATTTCTAGCATCAGTAACTAAACACATCCTCAGATACAAAAATACAACTATAAAAACAAACAGGCATCGATAGAAGCCACGACTCGCGAACTAAAATATCTGTCTCAAGTTGTTGTGTAACAGACACAGCTGTGTGGATTCTCCGACCAATCAGTAGCAGCAGCGTTATACTGCTTTGGGCCCGCTTAGCCTTGCTAAGACCTACCCAGGGCCAGAAGTGGGTACTTTTTAGGCACTCATTTCGTACCACTTTGACATCACTCTACCCAGTTCCTTGTAGTGGAAACGGTGGCACAAGTGGGCGGTGGGGGTGGGGTGGGGTGAGGCCATGCCAGTGGAAATTCGGCTTATATCTGTAGGAGTAATATCCAAAAATGTGTTTTGCAGAAATCTGCCTCCTGGTGGCGCTATGACAGGCTGATGTGAAAGATCTCTGGCAGAGGTTCTGCTCTGGCCTCTAGGGAGTGTGCATGCACAGTGTCATGTGCATGCACCATTGGTCCAATGGTGGATGGACGGACAGACAGACAGGGGTGAAACATAGTCTCGGCCACGCCTTTGGCCTGGTGGAGACAACTATGTGGTTGAACCTCACACACATCACCCCAGAGAAGATGTCAAATAGACTTAATATACAATACTCAATATAGAGTCATGTGTAGATTGGGACTGTGTTGGAGTATTTGAGATACAAAGGCTCCTGTATCAACTCATTGGATTTTGCTTCCATCTGCCACTAGAGGCCTCAGCCTGTCAGCAAGTTGCCTCAGTTTGTTACAAAATGTAATATTTTGCTATTGCTTGGTTCATATTATCTGCAATGCTCCAGAGGCAGATTTATCACTGTACACCATAACGAAACTAAACCAAAAACATTTTGTCGACCAAAGGAGGAATATTTAATATGTTTAGGTTTGAAAACAGTTATTATTATTCTTGTTCTGAGGGTTGTTTTATAAAACTTTGTTCTAGCCACACAAAGAAAGCCAAAAACAATAGCGCATGTGAATGCAGTGGAGTTCTTTAACTCTAAACAAGCCTGAAGTCATTGCAGATAACATGATTTTAGATTCTCTTTGAAAGAGTTTAACAACCGCGTAACAAATCTACACATATTATTTCTGTCCAAAGCTCTCACTAATGACTATGTTTTTGCAGGAGAAAATGCATCAACATTAAATATGAATAAATACATTATGATGAAACAATTAAGCAATGGCCTGTGCACTGCACATGCAGACTTGTATGGGTCTGCAATACCGGTAAACAAATTAGAAACAAAATACAATGCTGTAGCACTGTATGAATGTAACATTATCGTCCTCGCTTCACACTGGACCTGAAGGGTAATTACTGAGTTTTTCATTTAGCAACTGATGTCGCAGATTACATAGACTTATATATTAATAAACCAGATACTTTTAAAGACCCCCTGTTTAGTGGTTCATCCTTAGAGAACCTATGGCCTACTGGCCTTACATTCAGAGCTCTATATGAGGTGTGTACAACCTGAGCCCTCTCACCACTCAGGAGCCAGATTGGACTTCTCACTCTCAGCTACTCCGCATTATTGTCCATTATCACACTCTGGTCCATGTGTAAGGTGACACTGGTGCTCTGATGGAGACGCGACAGGGGGACCCAGACTGCAATAACTTATTATTAGCTTTTTTTTTCACACAGCTCCACTGGGCTGGATTTACTCTGGATATCCAGAGACCTTTGAGGGCAGTCCACTGTCACAACAGCAGTGTCCAGCAGTACAGTAACGTCCAGAGAGACACTGCTGTGTGGCCCAACACACACACACACACACACACACACACACACACACACACACACACACACACACACACACACACACACACACACACACACACACACACACACACACACACACACACACACACACACACACACACACACACACACACACACACACACACACACACGCAAAGGATCCATGGCTTTCTGTCTATAATCAGTGACGGTTTAGGCTCAGTGTGCTGTCATTCCTGAGTGGGATTGTAGTACTTCATGTTCTCCTTTTGTTTCATAAACTGTAAGCACATTTCGCTTTGTTGTTGTGGTCTGTGAGAGTCATTCCTCAAGTAGATAAATAAAAAAGAAACAGAATAGAAAGTAAAAAAAATAAAAAAGATAAAATCGTACACGTATTGCCAGTCACAGCACACTGGCAGACGCTCTGAGTAACAATTCATTCTATCAAAGTGCATTCAAATTCCATAAGAGAGAGTGCAGCACATCTGCTGTGTCTGTTTGATGTCTGATGTTCTTGTCCTTGGTAATGTTAACAGTCTCCCTTGTGACTGATGCCTTGCGTCCCAGCCCTGTTTATAAAACAGTCAGAACTTCCTTAAGGGACAATAACATCAGCCGAGCTCAATTATAGTGACATTTTGCTGACATGCAGATTGCCTCTCCTCAATCTTTTTATGTAAAACACTGATGTGCCAGTCACCTATGGATGGATGAACTTTGGGAGAATCAATGGTATTGATGAATCATAGATCATACAAGTCAACAAGACTGACATCAGGAGAATGAATGCATTGCATAGGGAAAGTCAATATTAAATTGTAATCATAATCGGACAAAGTGAGTTATGTATAATCAATAGCACAATTATGATAATAGAACTTGTCCTTGCAATACAAAAAATAAGTTCATTCAATCAGGCTGGATTGTGTCTGTGTGTGTTGAGTGTATGAATCTGCATTTAGTTCTGCATCTTTGCTGTCATCTGCAGAACAATATAGCACTGCACATAACAATATTTCACATGGTTTAGTTAATGATAATGATAAGAGTTAATTACTCCTTTGACACCCATTGATTATACATTTATGAGTATAGCCATGTCCTCAATGTTCCAGACCTAGCTAGCTGTCATACATGTCTCATGTCTTGTGTACAGTATGTTTAGCATGGCTGTCAAATTCTAACGTGGCAGGTCGTAATGTAGCCTCATCATCAACATTTTCACTTTGATTTAGTGACACTTACCACCATGCTCCTGATATTGTCAAATAAGGAGAGGATAGACAGGCTCAACAACCTAAAAACCAGATGAGTTGAGTGAGATTCACAGGCACTGTAGTCCGAAAACATGTTTGTATGCTGCCCATACCTAACTGAATAAAATATAAAGAAAAGGACATTTCTATGAGTGCTGGTGATTCGTCTTCTGCTTGAAGTTTGAGTTGTGCTCGCATTCTCTTAAGTTATGGGGTTATGTTTTATCCCATTCCATGTTTATGTTAGCAGGATCTCCAAAATATATGAACAGATTTGCATTCAAACATTCAAAACCTCCCGTTTTGCATTCAAACTAAGTAAAATGACCATATTTCATACATTATGCTGTCTTCTATGGTGCTTCCCATCATCTATGGTGCTTCCCCGTCATCTATGGTACTTCCTATGGTGCTTCCCTGTCATCTATGGTACTTCCAATGGTGCTTCCCTGTCATCTATGGCGCTTCCCAGTCTTCCATGGTGCCTCCCTGTCATCTATGGTGCTTCCCTCTCTTCTATGGTGCTTCCTATGGTGCTTCCCTGTCATCTATGGTGCTTCCTTTGGTGCTTCTCTGTCATCTATGGTGCTTCCTATGTTTCTTCTCTGTCATCTATGGTGCTTCCTATGTTTCTTCTCTGTCATCTATGGTGCTTCCTATCTGGCGCTTCCCTGTCATCTATGGTGCTTCCTATGGTGCTTCTCTCTGTCATCTATGGTGAGTGCATGTGTGGTGTACACCAAGAGAGAAAGGTACAGGCAGGGCAGGATTAACCCTTTATGGTGCCTGCATGGGGCTACGACTACGCTTGTTGCCCCCCGGGCCTCCCCGATCGCTTCATGAGCGGGGTGATGAAGTGACTGCTTCATCAGCGGGGTGAGTGGTGCTGCCGTCACATAATTGGCACTGGGTGTAAAAAATGGGGTTACAAAATCGTGGGATAAAATTTAAAAAAAAATTGTCACATGTATATACATTTATTTATTTATTTGTCTATTTCTGTGCATATATATTTATTTTCAAATGTGCATCCTTGTTCTGAAAAAACATTACCTTATGGCCTAAAGTTCTCTAAAGGAACATTTGATCAACTAATGGTCACAAAACTACATTGGATACTTTAATGGATGTGATTTATTTTGTAAAACGTGCAACTATCTTAGGTTTGTGTTAACAGACTATATATGGTAGAAAACAAATCAAATCTGTTGAGGAAACTCGGACCTCACTTGGCTTCTCACAAAACCCCTGAATGCATGAATGTAACATCATGAAACGTTGTGTACCCATCAGCAGACATAGGAGGCAAATCCTTCATTATCCCTAATCAAGCAAAATGAGGGTGCTGGAGAGCTCATTTCTAGCCACTGAACAAATATAACGCTGAACTATCTGACATGTGGAAAGTGTCGCGGTGCGTGTCAGATGAGGACCCAAATGCAGAATAGACAGGCACAGGCAGAGCAGGTGAAATGCAAGATGATTTAATTGCCAAAACAGGAAGACACTAAGAGCACGAGGAATACACTGAGGACTAGGAATAACAAGAACTAGAACAGACCACAGTCAGTGGCGTAACGCAGAATCGCGGGGCCTCCCCGCGGGAGTTTCACGTGAGGCCCACGTACATGCACGCGCGCTGCCCGCGCGCGGGGCCTTTCGGCCTGGCGGAGACAATAATATAAAACAGACAATAATATAAAACATGTGAGAACTAATTAGTGCGTCTGTGGGCTACTGGCATTGTGCTGCATGTATACAAAGTTTGTTTGTATACTGTATATTGAGCAGTAAGCTACAGCAATGGTTTTAGGATGTTGGTATTGGTAATCCATTATTAGCGCAGAATATCTGGTTTAAGTCCTGGATTGTTTTGGTAGCTTGGTATGACTATAGCTCAAAGGACCTTTGAAAAAAGTGGCGATTGATACAGCTCGTGATTTATAAGGGTGCATGTGCACTGCATGTGAATTGGCCTTTAAGCAGCAACAGAAGGGGCCAGGCAAGAGACAACTGCTCTAAAAAGCTTTTGAACTCTACTATCATGGGGATGGGGTTACCATTAGGGAGTGCCACTGAGTAGGGTTGAAATGCTTCTGACATTCATCAGCTTCCCAAAGAGAAGAATCAGAATCGGAATCAGTTTTATTTGTCACATCAGTTTACAGATGTAAAGCAGTGGGTGAAATTATGTTGTAGTATTCTGTGAGAAGAGAGACGATAGAGATACTATAGAGTGAGAGCAAAAGGAAAGAGATAGAGATAGTTTTGATAGTTTTGACACAAAATAACACCATTATGGTGTTATTTTGGGAAGCCGATGCAGATACAATCTCCTCCAGAACACACAGAGAATTTCTGCCTCTTTCCCGGACCCGAAATCTTGTATTGTCTCCGCCAGGCCGAAAGGCATGGCGAGAGAGTATGTTTTGCACCCTGTCCGTCCGTCCGTGTGTGTGTGTGTCCGTCTGTGAACAGGTTATCTCCGGCACTGTTGGCTTGATTGCAGTGAAACTGTGCACACACACTCCCTGGATGCCAATTCAGAACCTTTGCCCCAAATTTTTCACATGGGCCTGTTATAGCGCCACCAGGAGGCCGCTTTTTGCAAAACAATTTTTTTGACAGTACTCCTACAGATTTTGTCCAAACATCACGCAAATCGGTACACAGTATCTCTATAGTCATTACACAAAACAAGTCTTTCAGATTTTTTATATTCCATCCTGATTGGCTAAAAATGGCTTTCAAGTTTGCAGGAGTGCTCCATTTCGAACAAAATGCCTCAAATCATGAACACAGCTTGCAATTTCCGTGAGATTGCACGCACATTCCCACTAGGCCGAGGAAGACATGCCACTTGAACATTTTCAAATCAGCCTCATGGTGGCGCTATAACATGCCGATTACTGTTTTTACCAATCTGTGTAAAACTTTGTATGTGCACTCCCTAGAGGTCAGGGAAAAACCTTTGCCCTGCATTTTCACATCTGCCTTTATAGCGCCACCAGGAGGCTGATAAAACGTTTTTTTTATATTACTCCTTCACATTTTATCCAAATTTCACGCAAATCGGTAGACATGATCTCTATAGTCATGTGATCAAGACGGATCTGTTAGATTTTTCATATTCCATCCTGATTGGCTAAGATTGACAGCTAAAGTTTGCAGGAGTGGCCCGTTTTGAACAAAATGTTGCAAATCATGAACGCAGCGTCCAATTGCGGAGAAACTTCGCACACACATTTGCACTAAGTTGACGAACAAATGCCACCCTTTCAACATTTCCCTATTATAGCGCCACCAGGAGGCCGACTTATATAAAACTATTTTTTTTATATTACTCCTTCAGATTTTATCTAAACATCACGCAAATCGTCAACTGATCAAGACGGATCCGTCCGATCCGCCTGATTTTTCCGATCCGCCTGATTTTTCACATTCCAGCCTGATTGGCCGAATTCCGAACATTGCTGCTCCACACTATCCTATCTGACCTGGCGGAGACCTGTGCTCCGAGGAGCACTTTTTCTAGTTCACATCTGTAAATGTGCGAAATCATGTGAGTGTGTAGCTGTCCTTTGCGTAGCTCGACAACTGTTCAAACTCGGTATGTGCGGTGCGTGGTGTCGGTTGAATCAAGAGGTTCTCAAAAAAAATCACACCCAGTGTGAAGTGGGCGGTGTGGTCATCACAGTGGTCATCACAGTGATGGAAGCTCACTTAATTTTTTTTTTTTTTTTAAGTGCATAGTCCTATTTATAGGTTATTAATTTCATCATGTGTCTCGCTAGCCAATCACAGTGGTGAATAGAGTCAACCAATAGAGTCAGCCAATCACAGTACAGCTAGGGGTGTACTAATGCTAGGGGTGTACTATTTATGAGCCAATCACAGTACAGCGAAGGGTGTACTAATGGTGTCCCAACCCCACTTATAGGGGCGGCTACACCACCCAAAAATATGTATACATCCACAAATCTCCATATATGGAGTACCCTAATGTCATCAATATGACATCATAGTAGCGGGCCGACAGATACAGATATTCCTGATTCTTCGGTTCTTGGAAACCGTTGGTTTCTTTTTGGTTCAAGTAAAAAGAATACGGATTTTAATTTGCCAATAAAGTGCCTTCAAAACGGGTCTGTAGAAACGCGGGGCTCCCTTAGTCCATATTTTTTTGTCTATGACTCTATGGTGTGGACTGGCCTTTAAACCCTGAAATTGTCATATGAAAACAATATCAGTCAGTTTTCAACCCTCAAAAATTCCACAGAAGAAAATGATTATCAACTTACCACTTCATTGTTAATCAGCCGATCACAGATTGTTTAAAGACCATGTTTCATATGATCGTGGCGTAATATTACAATATCCCTCACTTTTTCTTGTCATGTCATGCCTGAATTGAACCGAAATTAACCACTAAACCAAGATTAAACCAGATAAGATGAGATAAACCTTTATTGATCCCCATAGGGATATTCAGGTGTCATACCCAGTGACAATGAAACACAGGAGAGGTACCGGTAAGCCATAAGAGTCAAGAACCAAACCAAGATTTAAAAAAAAGTATATTAATCATAAAATAATAAGCTTAAAGGTGCAGTTTTGTTCAAATAAGTGTTAAATAGCTCTATATTCTGATAGAAATGTTGCTTTTGGGTGTTTGTTCAGTGACAGGGATCTCCCTGTCTCTCCAGCTCGTTAGTAATCAGAAAATGTATTTTAAGGTTGGGATACCAATTCTATTCAATGAGGAGAGAGAACTTGTACAGAATAAATGCAATTGGAAGTGATGACACAAAGAAGTGAACAGACAAAATCGGTACTCTCTCCTGGTTGGCTGAAATTGGCAACCCACCTGAAAATTAATTTTCTGTTCATTAAAGAGCTGGAGTGATGGATGATGGATTAAGCCTGAGAATTGTAGTCGATTTGTAGGCGGCTCTTTATTTTATTCTTACTCTTTGAATAAATGTGTACCTTTTCACCATCAGTTGATGCTTCATGACCATATGAGTAAAGTCATGGGATAAAAATAAATAATTAAACACAACTAAATTAAACATAAAATTGCTTAATGCTTATAGTATGAATGCAAGTAAATTAATATATTATAGCCTATCCACAGTAGTAGCTTTTCACATTTATTGGACATTTTGTTATTTCCCCCTTTTAGCGTAGCCTATTGTTTCCAAAAAGTACACAAACTGCCAATATCATATTTAATATTGAACCTAAGGCAACTAAAACATTCTTAAAGGTAATAAAAGCAATGTGTTTGAATCTGCATATACAGGTTTTTTTAAATATATATTTTTCAAGACAATCAAATGCGTGTTTGACCAGGCAGTATACATCAAGGTAACAGAAATAATGTGAAATAGTATGGCGAGTATGACAGAAAATACTGTCACCGGAATGGGAGATTTTTGCAATCTACTTTCCATTCTGGTAGAAATGATTCCAAGATGCAGGGTTGAGGGACCTCTGTGTGGAGTCTTGTGTTATTGTGGAAGGGTCAGTAGCTGATGTGATAGAAGGCAATAAGTACAACAGAGCAGCAACACATGCTTGTCTACAAATCATTGATGAGACTTGCCTGGAAAGGCTTCCTTCTCAGGCTAAATGGCAAACATACAAACAAGGTTCACCTCCTGGAAGAAGCCCAGAGGAGGATTTTACAGCTTCCAGCATTATGTCCATCAGGCGTCATCACAGGGCTTTTTGAGAATTCCTCATTCACCTCATTCATCATAGAGCTGTTCCAACTCCAAGTCTACAGTACCTGGACTCTCTCTGAAGCCAACATGGTCTTTGCTCTTTGAGCTTTCTGGATGTTCAAATTTCATGTTTCTAGAGAAGGCAACTGGATGTTGCACCTTGCATCTACCCAAGAGGGTTAGGGTAAGGTTTACAACTTTCCCAAATCATAATATTTGTGTTTTTCATCCGATTGCCTCAAGTCAAGACCTTAAGATTTCCTCCCCACCATTGAAATGTTTGTGGTTTATCCTTTCCCTTTGTTAAACTTTTACTGTTCCTGGTCAAAAGTGACCACCATTTTGACTGAAATGTATGGGTAAGCCTATATTCAGTAGATGGAAAACTCTCTCTCACACGCACGCATGCATGCACGCACGCACACACACACAAAATATGCGTCATACGTCATACAAAATATGACACAGCAGGTCAAATTGCTCACTCAAGGCGGCACAATGTCCGGAAGCACTTAGTGAGCAGTGGAGGCGAGACACCACAGGTGTCGATTAGACTATTCAAAATCCTAAAAGAAAATGTCATTGGTTCAAAAGCCTATTGTGGAGGAAAACATAATTGGTCTTGCAGCAATCAGATGAAAAACACTATATTTATGATATCGATAGAAAAAGTAGTGTTCTCTCAAATTGCAGAGCTTGACGTCAAGGCAAGTTTGTGAGAAGGCTGGATTGTTCATGATGTAGCACAAGATCAGAAATGTACTATGTTGAAGGAGAGAGCATAAGATTAAAAGAAAAGACGTCGGCATATATTATAACACACCACGCATACACACACGCACGGTCGCACGCGCACACACACACACACACACACACACACACACACACACACACACACACACACACACACACACACACACACACACACACACACACACACACACACACACACACACACACACACACACACACACACACAGTAATGATGATAATAATAATTATAATACTAGTAATAATATGTAATACTTTTTTTCAGGAAAATATTAGCCAGCTAGCTGAAGATGATTCATATTTTTTAATCGTTGCATTAAAAACGTATTGCTATAAGCATACGTGGACACCCCCTGATAAAAATAAATAAAAACTAAACTGTTTTTCCATAAACATTTTCTGTTTGTTTGTTTGTTTTTTAATATCCAGATGTGAGTGGAAGGCAATGAGCAATGCCATTTGGATTAAGAATGCCATGTTTGCTCTTGTTTTTAATAATTGCTTTGGGAGGAAGATGTGAATATGAGAGCTGATCTAGCTTTGTTTTCTCCCAGCCTTTACAGATGTGTGCTGGCACTATAGATCTGCCCACGGCCATTAGTTTGATGCCATTTTGATTCTCTGCCTAAATGTGCCCAACTTGAAAAGGAGATTTAAGACCACTTTCATCATGAAAGTCAAAAATGAGTTGAAGGCTTTCATTTTCATAGGGCAAGCAATCCAAAATAGACCATTTCCCCCCAATCCCCATTCCCCACACACACATGGTACAAACATAAAACACACAGATGCAGGCACAACAATGCTAAATCATTGGTGATACAATGATTGTAATATATTTCAAGTGTACATAACAATCTCTCTCTCTCTCTTTCTCTCTTGTCTGTAAGTGCTGCAATAAAAACAAAAGCACTGAACATGACTAAGCTGATGCAAATCTTTTTTTCAGTTTCCCAGTGAGCAAGTCTGTTTCCTTCAATAGAACTAATTCTCCATCAAATGGATAATACTGTATTGTGCACGTGACTGACCTAAGATACAGCAAAACAACCTTATCTGTTGGCAGCGCTACAGGTTCAACCCAACAACTTCAGAGGACTGATTCTGGCGTCTTAGCGTAACACAGATGGACTACATACTGTACAGAACCTCAATACTCTGCGTATCTGATTTATACTTCATCGTATGACAGAGTAGCCTATAAATTGAGCGTTACTCTTGCCTTTCCCCGGTTTTTCTACACCTTACTATCATCACCGTTTTAGAGGGCAATGATTTTTCAAGTGCTCAGTGGTGTAATATTAGACAATGGATGGACTAGTGTGATAACTCTGTCACATGGAATGCACATTAGATTTTTTATGTCAAAGGTGTGCCGAAACGATGAGCTGCACCTTGGCCCTGTCCAGCGGAGTCATCCTCGTGCTTCAGTCGATTGTCATCTATTAAGTATATCCTTCACTAGGTATAAAGAGGTAACTTAGACCCAAAGCCCAGCCCCTTCCTCGAGTGAGGTGGCACAGATGAAAAAGTCCATTCAGGCAGCCATCATAGGGGGTCAGCACAAATCTGATGGAGGGGCTTTTTTTTTTGTCTGGCAGCCGACACTTTCAAATGTTAATCGATGGGGGCGAACAAAGTTGAAGTGGGTCTGAAAATGCTAATTGTCCCTAATTCATGTAAATAGGTTTTTTAATGGAGGAATTAAGCATTTTAAATCCGCAATTGGAGGCAATCAGTCCTTTCATTTGGTGGGGTGGCACAGGTGTAGTGGATTGAAATTCATCTTTCACACAGGGCAGCTCATTTGTCATTTGGGCTGTGATCAGGCATGGATGACGGGAGAGGGAGTGGATTTGCTTGTGCACAGACATGTACAGATAGCAGAGGGAGAAACACGTTGAATAACCTCTAATTGTGTTCATGCTGCTGACCACATCAAGATAGAGGACAAAGCAATCAGTGGAACGACTAATCAAGAGTGGTGAATGCAATCGCTAAGAACTATAGCATTTGGCTTCAACATGTTGCTCATGATAAAGTAATGTGTGCTAGAGGGTTGGTATTTTAACCTACATTTTCTATTAGTTACTTTTGATAAACAAATATAAATATTGCCATATTCTTTATACCTGTGTTATCACGTTTTTTCTTTATGATCATTGAAACTCAATTGTCTCTAAGAGGGGGAAGGATCTCCCTACATGGGCCATCATACAAAACCAAATTCTCTGAAATGATTGATCGCTTACAATGGCTGTAAATACTGTTATATCACGATGTAGTGTTTTGATTTAACTAAAAACAAACAAGGGGACAGGCAGTGGGAGATTAGACCCAATGTGATCACCTACAGCAAAATAGTAGATGCCTCTGACTTATTATTCTGATCATCTCAAACCGACAACAGAGCAGACGTTTTACAGCATGTTATAACACGGTGTAGCAACAAGACGGAAGAACGAGTGAGACTCACATACATGACACACAGTGTATGAGTCCAAGGAGTAAGAGAAAATGACTTATTAAGGGTGATTTATACTTGCAGTATTGTGTGCCTGTGTCGCACACTGAAAGTAGCAGATCCACAAGCTCACAACGTGTCACAGTGCGACATGCTGTGAACTTGTAGACCTGCTATTTTCGGTGCACGACATGGCACACAACCAAGTATAAATCAGTAACTAGTCAATATGAGGCGGATACTGTGTTTTTGAGGTTGGAAGGAGCCATGCTCTGCAGAGAGGGGGGGAGGAGACAGCCTTCGTTAATAAACCAGACAAGAAAAACCTTGTTTAAAAGGACAAATCAGATCACAAGATTTCAAACCCATTAGCTGCTACTCACAGTGAATGATAATAATGATAAAGGATGCTGGAGCCTTTTGATTTCTAAGTAGAAAACTGTGTTGTCTTGGGAAAAAATCTTTTCCTGGAGGAGAATCAAAGAGCAGTTCATTTTCACGCTGACCTTCAGGGCTCAAGACGGCCAGACAAGGGCACAAACAGATTGAGAATTAATTGGTGCAATTAACATTTTGTGATTATAAGGACTCCAGATCAATACCCTATGCAAATAGCAGTATTGATGTGCGGCAGAAACCTTGTTAATTGTGTTTGGCGAACAAACAGGCCCTTGTGTTACTATTCCATAATGGAACAGGAGGCACGGACAGGCTAAACTGCTGACCACTTTAGATGCATGAAGGCACTTTCTCTCCCTCCTCCGTTCCAACCAGTCCACCCCTTCACCCCTCCACACTTCTCCAGACACTTAAGAAAAGTTGCAGAGTTTGATGATCTTGGTTGCTTTTTAAGTTGGCCTTTTAGAGCCTTTCAAAAGAGGCTTTCAAAGGGTGAGTGTGAATAGAGATTCTTTGCTCTTTCTGTGATCTTTTAACCACTGGTGTCAAGCTGTAGCAGATAACACACAGGGCCCAGGCTGTGCCTCCTCCTTTCTTTTACATTCTGTTACAGTGGGAATGGCCATGTGAGGAATAGAAACACTGCTCAGAAAGCTATTCAAATGAATTAGTTTCATCTTTATTGCTATGGACTGGATTTTCCACTCTCGTTATTAAACTGCGTTAAAAATGCACTTTCATTTCAGATAAGTACCAGTAATCCTGTTTGCGGCGCACAGTAGATGAAGTTAAATATAATTTAAGCAGAGACGGAAACGGGCGGAACAATGTAATCACTGAAAGTGAGATTGAAGTGATGCTATTATTATCATTATTATTATTTTCATTACTGTTGGTGTGGAGAGACAGCAGTGATCATGGAGATGGCAGCAGTGGCAACAAGCAGAAGGTGGGAAAAAAAACAACTCCAGTCAATAACCATCAGAGAGAGCCAATAAACCCTGGATCATTCCACACCCGCCGTTTTCATATTGCCCATCTTACTGTTGCTTCATGTGACAATGGCTTACTAATTCGTTGTGGGGCTCACATCCTGTGTCCTCGGGCAGGGGTTCCCAATCATTTCCATGCCAAGGACCCCCAAATAGCCATAGCCTCTGGCTACGTCCCCTTATTGCAAATTGGTTTTGAAAAAACACACAAAAAAACTGTGAAAATAGCTGATCTACAAGCTCACAACGCAGCACATTGGGTATTTCCCCCAAAATTCTTCCAAGCTTTTGACAATAATGTCAGGTCCCCATTGACTTCAATGGAATGAAAAACATTTTGCAGCCGGAGGAGGGGAATCAGCGCCAGCTGCTGGGCCATTAATGAGAACTGCAGCATTTTTATAACTTCTGCATTGGCTTCATTTCCGAGACCGAACCCTTGCCACCTGTTCTCAACTTCGCACTTGGTCCCCAATGGCACCCCATGGTGGCCCCCAGTTGGAAAACCTGTGTCCCAGAGAAGCAACATGGCCTTTGAAATAGCGTGGCAAAGCACTGCTGTAGGCCTGCTGTAAAATCCTGAGTGTAAATTTTACTCAGAGTGTGTGTAACCTTTTTAAACCAACATCTATGCACACTCCGAGTTACAAATGGGTAAATTAACACTGAGGATTTTACTGTGTATGTTGTGCTGTAATGATGATCTGCTCTTTAGCAGGGCTGCCCCACAAAAGAAACATAGTGTCCCTAGCAGGAGTATGGCAGAGTTGTGATTAAAAGATGCAAATATGAATCCTGCAATGATTTATGTTACCTACAGCTATTACCCAAATATCAAAAGCACGCCCCACCCACCCCTTTTCATTATGGTGGGGAAAGAGGTTCTCAAGAGGAAGATTACAGGTAATATAATCAAAATAATAAAACAATTGGCATGTTATTAGCCATTTGTTAACGTGCTAATTGCTGTTAATTCTTTTCAATTTTGAGCTGTGCTGCTTCAGGCATTAGCCTTAATCCCCCCGCGGTGATGAAGTTAGTGTATGAAATAAAATACAATATACCAAGCGAGGAGTGGACAAGGAATTAAACCATTATTTTTTATAGCCATGATCAATGCCACCAGAAAGCCCATCAGTGTGTCACTGAGAGAATTTTTTTTTTTTTAATCAAATTGTGTTGATACACACAGCTTACTGAGACAGAGACACTGAGTCTTTGTTACATTTTATCTAATCAAATTAATATACTGATCATGCAGATGACAGGCCACATCTGGCTTTGAAGAGAGCTCTCTGAAAAAGAGATGCTGTATGATAGACCGTGGTGGAACAGTAACAAAGTACATTTACTGTACTTAGGTACTTTTTGTACTTTAGTATTTGTATTTTTGGATACTTATGACTTTCACTCCAGTAGGCTACATATCAAAGACAAATATTGCACTTTGACTCATATTTCTAGGAGGGGAAAAGTACATAATAAATGACTCAATTACAAATTTGACTGAGAAACTTTCACTTGTAGTTGAGTAACATTTGACCAGAAGTATCTATACATGTACTTTGACTCAAGTACTGGGGTTGAGTACTTTGTCCACCACTGATGATAGATATTGTGGAAACAGGCCACCACCTCTCCAGGTTGTGGATCGCTGACGGTTGTGCCAAAGCTTGATTCAAACCTACATGTATGACCATAGGCGATTTTTGCCTCTGCCACCAGGGGGGGCAAAGGAAATATATGAACATATATTTTTATGTATGCAACATATTATGTTTGTCATATGTGACATATTCGGAATTGACCGCCTGCATATATGTCTCTACATATGTACATATATGTCTCTACATATATGTACATATATATCCATATATGTGGCATATATGTGGACATAATATAAGCTATATATGAGACATATATATATATTTTAAACATAAAAAATATATATATTAAGAAAAAAGAAAAGTCCAGCCCCCATGCCCCACCTAAAAATCGCCTATGTGTATGACTTCTACCGATAGAGTAACACTTCTGGTAATTGGAAATTATAATACACAGTGAAATCCTCAGTGTAAACTTGGGTAACCCCAAGTACAATTTGGTCAATGTGGTTACAATTGTACACTCTCAGAGTTAAAGGTGCTGTAATACAGTAGGTGATTTTGTTTGTTAAAATAAGTGTCAAATA
Source organism: Gymnoscopelus braueri (assembly GCF_963280865.1). Lineage (NCBI taxonomy): Eukaryota > Metazoa > Chordata > Actinopteri > Myctophiformes > Myctophidae > Gymnoscopelus > Gymnoscopelus braueri. Next base: position 26,615,789 of record NC_137603.1, read on the forward strand.
GCTGTATATTCTAATAGTAACCATTGTTATATAGAGGGTTCGTTCAGTAATAGGGGTCTCCCTAATTTCTCCGGGTCTTTAGTAAACAGAAAATTGATTTTCAGATCGGGATACCAATTTCATCCAATCAGGAGACAGAACTCATGGAGAACACAGCCTGGACAAGTGAAACTGGGAGTGATGAAACAAATGACCCAAAAAAGAGCAGCCAAAATTGGAATTGGAACACTACAAAATGGAACCTGATAAATTGGTTCTCTCTCATGATTGGATGAGATTAGTGTCCCACCTGAATGTTTACTAAAGAGCTGGCAACAGGCTGCCATCTGACAAGTTGTCAGATGGGTGGACCACGTGCATTTTCAGAGCAGGTTTATTTTAATGATCAATCAATCGATAGTGTTCTGGCTTGGACCAGTAGAACTAACATAGTATACTTTAAACGGTATTACAATGAAAACACATTTTCCAAGCTTTTAAATGAAAATACCATGATTTTTATTTACATTAAATATTTTTTTATATTAATGTTCATCATTAAAATCTTAGTGCTTTGCCAATTATTTGGGGAACTACTTGCAATATCCTCTACATAGCAATGATTGCTGTCACCTTTGAATTAACATTTTACAGTGTAATATCTAATGTTCTGGAGGCATTGGCAGCACAACCAGAATGTTGGTCACCTTTGTGTCCTTTTGGTCACCTTTGTGTCCTTTTGGTCACCTTTGTGTCCTTTTGGTCAACTTTGTGCTCTTTTGGTCACCTTTGTGTTCTTTTGGCCATGTGTATGTGGTCATACATGCTATGATAGGCTGATGCAGGGGCTGCCTGATGAACTTCCGCCTCTACTGGATCAATTAATGTCTGTGGTCAGGAATATAAAAATCGAGACTTAATAGAACAGCAAATACACAGGGCTGAAGGCTAATCCACATGTAAACATCAATATTAGGGGACAGAAATGCCCCAGGGATCCAAACTGGAATAACAGCGATGCTGAATGACACTGCAGGAAACCAAATTGGCGGTTCTGCATTATAGAAGATAGAAATGGTGATAGCTGACGTGATGATGATAAAAAGGTTGCTTGTATCTCTGTTATTTTACCTCACCAATCAATACATACAAGATTAATAATACTAACGGCTGAACCATTACCCCAATGCTCTTACTGTAATAGACTCTGACAATAATAATAAGTAATAGTGAATTGTGAAAATGGCAACAAAATGCGCGTGGTGATCTATCGTGTGGACATAGAGGGCAGGTGAAATATTCACAATGGAATTGCGTGTTTTAGACATGGCTCAAAAGACCTTGTCAAGATTGATGTCTCTCCGTAGCTCTTGAAGTCTCAAGTTAATGGTAGGGGAAGACTTCTGAAATTAGAATTCACTTCTCTCTAAATGCCCTACCTGTGAATCGAGGACATTAAAGGGAGGAAAAAATAGAAAGGTACATGTCATTTCTATAGGGTGCCAAGACAAAGAGAAAAAGAGAATAGCCAATCTGTGAGGTGTAATGGATATGTCAAGAATTGCTAAATCATAGTTGTCCAGGGCACAGACAAGAAAGCCAAACATAATGTCATCCTTGAGAGAGAGAAGGGAAAATACAGGCAAGAGGAAATAACATGGGTAGATAGAGCAGAGTGTTGCATTTAGATTTGGGACATGCAAATAAAAAAATAAAATAAATTAACTGTTCATTTTCCTCATTATTACCCGTTTGGTGACTCCGTTTGGTTGCATTATGGAAATGAAGTAATGCTACTTTGCTCAACAATAACACACTGACTTTGAATCCTCTTACTTAAAGGTTTGATTGCTTCTTGACGGTGTTTTTTATTTTTTTAAATGAATTGTGTTGAGGACTGATAAAGAGCTTATTGCCAGGAATAAAAGCCCAGAGCAATGAAGAAAAGCTACACATGGAGTGGCTAGGCGATACAGGCTATTACGGTGAGGGAATGGTGTCCTTGACTGCCAGGACGGCTTACAATTTTATTTCATCTTGTTTTGCTGGCTGCTGACAATGATGCGTGACTCTGGCACTGGAGAAAGAGGGCAAGTATGAGAATCATTTTAGCTCTCATTTACATATAGTGTGTCTATACTATATACCAAATAACCCTGTTTGTACACGTGCATGTGTCTCTGTGTGCATTCAAGTGTATTCTGCAAAAACCCTGAGTATTAATTTAATTCTCAGAGTTAGCCATAAGATTCAGGATTTTGCAGTGTACAGTATGTGCCGTTATTGTGCATGGCAGTGTTTCTCAAGTGGGGTCCGGAGACCCCAAGGGGTCTTTGAGGGAGTTCCAGGGAGAAATTGCATCTATAGTAAATCAGTTTGAACTAGTTTAACCCTATAGTATGTACTGTACCTATGGTATGTACTGTATAGGCTCTTTGAAAATAGCTGATCTACAAGCTCACAACATGTCGTGGTGCGACGCGTTGTGAGCTTGCAGATCTCTGTAAATCTTAAAGAATGTGGAATAGTTTTTTAAACAACACAAATCTTGTATGGAGTCCCTGGCACAAAATATTGTTGTACTACTGTATACTGCATGTATGCAGTACACAGTATAGCCATGAGGCTTGAGCATTCAAGGATTTTGAGCATATTTTTGAAGGCACCACAGAGCAGATAAGAGATCTCTGTTCTCTTTGTCATTCCCCTTGCATCCATGTAGCCTACACTAACGCTGACCTCTAGAAGTCTCATGCACCGAGACCCCCAAAATGTATGTAAATTAGGACCATAGAGTACAAGTGGACTCTGGGAATTGTTGTTTATCTGCTGAGTGAAAAGGACGGTTGAGTTGTAATGGCTCTCCAGTGTTTTCAGTATGCACACTTTCTCTGTTCCTCAGCAGTTTTGGGACATCCCTCAGCGCTGTCGTTCTCCGTGTTAGTGTGGTCGGCTGCTTGTTGTTGTTTTGTTTTTTTGGCAGGAAACAGTTCATTCGGAGGTTATCAATGCATTTTGTCAAGGTGAGTCAGTGTGTTGCTGCATGAGGTACACATGTGGTTCAAACACGTCAGCTGGGTCTCCATTGAGAACATGTGCTGCTGTGCTGGGTTTGACTTGCCGGGCAAGACTGATTGGGGGATCGTGGAAGTGGATCTGAAATTATTAATTCACAGAATGTGAAAAATATTATTATATTATATATTTTTTTTACAATATCAGAAAATCTGTGATTTATTTACTTGGCCTACAGGCAGCATGCCCAATAAATTTGGTGCTGATCGGTCCAGTGGTTTGCGAAATTAGGTGCGGACACACAGACAGATGTACATTACATACGGACAGACGGACAGATGGACAGACAAACACTCTTCTAATCTAGATGGCTTGCCCGCTAGGCATCACGCCGTTAAAATTCCAAAATTTGGTTCCATTTCCAGGGCCACTGAATGTGATATGATACCCTTCTTTAATAACATTTAATTGTGTCTTATGTGATTTGACACATTTAGGGAGGGGGGGAGTGTTAAGTCAAAAAATGAAACCCAGAAGTCTGAAAAAATTGTAATGAAGTAAACCACACTGCAGGACATATTATATGACACACAGTGCTCCAAAAGCTGACTTAGTTACCGAGTCATGCATGCCAAGAGCCATTACTCTTTAAGTAAAATATAATGTCCAATAATTATACGTGTGTTGTCAAGCATACAGAAAATAATGATTGTGCGCCAAACGTGTAAAAGAAATTGCAGGGGTGAAATGATCTCTGCTGATAGGTTTGGTCATTTTAGACATCCTGTTCTAAAGAGATTTGGTCTCAGCATTTCCTCTACTTAAACTCAGAAACATTGAAGACCAATTTGCGGGATTAGTGGACATTGCTAAGATGATGTCGGTGCTGAAGAGGCCCACATGACTAGCATCCCCCAACGTCCTGCTAAAGTCCTCTTAGCTTCATTCCACGGCCACAGAATAAGCCCTTTCCAAACCCCAATTGAAATCACAACCCCAGCTCAAGTCCTTTATGCCTGATTTATACTTATACACACCAAAATAGCAGATCTACAAGCTCACAATGCATCACAGGCAGTGCGACACCCATGCACAACTATTCAGACTTTATGCCTCGTTTCCACATAGCTTTGTGTGATGTCTGTAATTCCCTCAGACTCAATATTCCCTCTAGTGTTCAACGTTAGGACTTGCAATTATTTTACAAATTAATCATAAAGAAAATAAGACATTTGTGTAAAGAGTATTTGAGTTCCCTGAAAAGTGCTCTATAAATAAAATGTATTAACATAATCAAGCAACTGAATTGAATGAAATCACGGCTGTTTCTTTGCACACATTGTATACAGGCTCTCTGAGATCCGTTGCAAAAGATTTTTAACGTACTAGAGGCAAATTGCAAAAAACGGAAGGAGGAGAATCGCAAACACATTGGATATCACCAAGGTTCCCATAGGAAGGAATGGACTTCAAGTTGACTTGCATACATAGAGCTATGTGGAACCAAGAATTTAGAATCCCCCCTCCCCTGTAACAGCAGCTCTGTCCCTAGTCTCCAGCCCTCCTTGCCTCGTCTCCTCCCAGAACTTTATTTAATGAGTGAAGTTTTGTGGTGGGTGTGTGGGGGTCTCTTGCCAGGCCGGGAGCAACAGAGGAGAGGCTTTCATAAAGCATGGGCGAACAAATGGGATTTAACACACAAGAGGGTCTGATGGCCTATTAATTCTGCTTTGGCTGGCATCCAGAATGAGCCCAGCCTCTCTCCTAATTCATGGCTAATTTCTATCAGAGGTATCAGGAGACTTTTTTTTTCTTCACTGGGTAGGATGCATCCACATAACTTTAATGGATTCATTCAAGGGCTACGGCACGCAGACATTGATTAGATTGCCTCAGAGGCCCTGCTGCTGGTCGCTTGACATAGGCAGCAAATGAAATGTGACCTCCGGTAAACAGGCCTGAACCAGCCAGCCCCAGTCTAATCCATTAGCTCAGAACCTTTCCCAATCTCATTTAATTAATGAAGTGATTTGAAAAGGGGAGGCACATTTACCAATCCCTGGAAGTGAAAATGGTAGAAATGTAAAGCAACAAAAACACCAGCAACAGCTATATGACGACAACAGCGATCGTCACAACACCAACGGCAATATCCACCACTGCATCAACAATAACAGCAGACATGAGACTTGTTATTAATTGTTCGCAATGAGAAAGAATATTATTCCAGCCTTGAGACAGGCTGATCCAGCCGCAAAATGCATACAGATGGGCACCAATGAAGTGGATTTAGGAAATTTGCCATTTGCTGGCTGGAATATTTGTCAGCAGGAGAAAAAGTCTATTTATTCATAATTTGCCAAACCAAGCAGTGACAACAGGGGGCAGGGAGGTAATCAAGGAAGTAAAAAGCAGAGGAAAAAGGTTTCCTACATTTTGTCTTCAAGAAGAATTTACCAACCAATATGCTCACTTTGGCCATGTAGCTCTGATTGTCACCTCAAATCTGCTCTTTGTGATTCAAATACTACACAGTAAAAAACGTCAGTGTAAATTTAAGATTGTACAAATGCACTCTCAGAGTATATAATGTAATATAACAATGAGTATTTTACTGTGTACTGTACTTCAGTGGTTCTCAAACATTGTACTATAGGCCACAGAACCCCATCTGAAAATAAATTCTTCTATATGCAGTATGATTTTTTTTCAAATAGCCGATCTACAAGCTCACAACGCATAGCATTGGGACGTGTTGTAAGCTTGTAGATCGGCTATTTTAGTTTTTCGATTAGATTTTTGATATTCAATTTTGATTGATTTTGATACTATATATTAGCCAATTTTACATGGTCCCCAGACCCCACATTGAAAACCACTGTATACAGGAATGATCTTTCAAACCAGGATGTGTTGTTTCTCTGGGCAGTGGACTGTCTAAAGGGGAACAGTGGTATGCTATTTCTCCATAACAAAGCCCCTCCTCCAATGTCAAAAGAAAGACAAACACAGCATCACTGTAGGTGCATATGCTACATTACTTATTTTACTAATTGCATTCATTTATTTATTTTCAATTAATAATTCATAATGCAATGCACAGTATGCAAATGAACAATTTAATTTTAATGAGTTTTTAACGACCAAACAACTAATTAGTGGTACCCAGTGTTGGTGTGCATGTTATTTGAGATGGAGGGAATTTTAGAGCCTTGTTCAACGTTTGAGTACATAATATGACAGGCCAGTTCACTAAGACCAGCTTATGCAGCAAAAGATTTGCATGGTATTGTATGTGAAAACCTTAATGTCAAGGACATTTAGAACTCTGCAGAAAAAGCCAGAGATTTTGTTACAGTATATATTTAAATATTTAGGCTACTTAATCTATGAAATCTATGAAATTCCACAACATTTTTAGAGGAAAAAAGCGATCCATACTCCATACTCCACCAATATCCTAAACATTTGCACAATTCCCACTGGTCTAGGAGAAAAAGGCAGAGGGCTAGATGCCACCAGAACCAAATGACATTTGATAATGGCTTTTTTTCCAGCAAACCCAAAAGACATTGTTAAGATTTACATTTTCAAATATATGCTGACCTTTTTTCCCTCCTCTCCTCTGTTCGCTTGTCATCAGCCCTGTAATTGAATCAATATATTTCCTGATCAGCCCAGAGATTGAATAAGGTCACAGGAAGCCATGTGTGGACATTAAAAATCATTATTCTACTCAAATTGAGCAGAGATGGCATAGACCATTCAGGGTTCAAAATGAAATTCTATTAGAGTCTATTACACTTTTACAATTATAGAGACGTTCCAATATTACAACGGGAAATGAAGTCATAATAAAAAGCCCAGGGGTGTATTACAAAGAAATGACCCGACTATTTCCCTTTTTTTCACTTTCAGACTATTATTGAGTTGATGAAGAGAACTTGGTGACTTTACCGTCACTGATAAGTGACCTTATTCATGAAAAATGGAGGAAAAATGTAGCAGCCTGATTCTGTAGCTCCATTTCCTCACTTAACGTTGGCCACAAAGCTGGTTGCTACCTGAAATAATTGTGCCTCAAACTGACAAAGACAAAATATTGCGTCTAAATTTAAATCAAGCTTCGGCATCAAGGCGAGTGTTGCTTGCTGCTAAAACAATTATTGCTTTAATTGCATTTAATCATAAATTTACTGTGTTTCTGGTATATGGCAGTGCATTATGGCTAATTGAATACCCCAGTGGCATCACACAATTGGAGGACAATGTTTCCTGTTAATCCACTATTACAGAAAAAAGGGCAAATTAAATATAACCCACTATTAACCGAGAATTTTCTGTTTAAACTCTTGCAAATGATATCTAACTATTAAGGCAGACATTAGATAAAGCTTAATTTTTAATTGGCTCAGTCATTGAAATGAATAACACTTATCAGCGATCAACTTATCAACTCTGCATGCAAAGAGTGAAATACTGTAAGAGAATGAGAGAGAGCAATGAACAGGGGAAGAGGAAACCATTCCTTCTGGCTTTACATTCATTGTGATCATTCTAGTCTCATTTATACTTTACATATTTTAAAATGAGCAAAGGCTCAGTCTATCTCAAATATAGGGCACTAACCTAACTTCAGGCTTATAAAGTGCATTGTCTATACTGTCACATCCGTCTGGTTATGTGGAGGAAGAGGTTCATCTCTTCAGTTGTTATACTTCTGTTTCACTTAAAGCATAGCCCTTTTGGTCAATTAGGTATGATGGCTACAGCGTCTGCAGTGTTCGAACAGTGTGTTCCGTAAAGCCTGTCAAATGACAGTGAGCAGGGGAACCCCGGTCGCCTGGAAACGTTTCTGGCTTCTTGCAGCCATCATCATCATTGGCGGGGCGTAAATAGCCTTTCATCTCAGGTGGAACAGAGTCATTTGAGCGACCACATCTACGTTACCCCGTTAAACTCTGCATAAAGAGGGGGGAGCGGTAATGAAAGGCTCATTTCTACCTTCCATTCCAAACCCCGTCTCGGGCAGATTTCTTGAATATAAAACCTTAGTGCGGAACGTTTATGAAACACATAATGACAATCTAAATCAGTGGGCGGCTTCAATCTACAAGGATTAGTGGGTTTGATGTAGTTCAATACGTGGAAGCATACTTGTCGCCTTATTAAGAGCTTCAGAAGTCATCCCCGAAGGAGTGAGTGAGGGAGGAGGGAACACTCCACTAGTCCACAGATCTCTGGCAGCAAATTAGAGCCTGTGATATCTATTCATGATGAAAAAAAAGTGCCTGGGAGATACTTGGCCTGTCAGATACATCAGGTAGGAGAAAGGGGGGGATGAAACTATGGTGGATTTTTATTTTAATGATATCTTTTCTCGTGCACGCCCAGTAAACTACTTCTTCAGCATGGCCAAGCAGCCCTGCAGACAACTAGGGATACGATGACTGTCTGAAGAGGTATACCTTATGGTACAGACCCAACTCCACTCAACTCTACTTTTTTGGTTTTCCATTTGGGCAAAAGTAGTACCTAATATCTGGCACCTTTTTTTGGCATCACCTCCGTTGAGGTTCCAAGTGAGCCGAGGTGATACCAAAAGGTAAACTGAAAACACAGCATACTCAGTCAGAGAGAATTGTCACTATAGCATCATTGCATCACTACGGAGTGGACTCCATACGGCATGGAAGCTCTCAAATACTGATCACAAAAATATGAATCAAGTGATTGTAAATGTGAAATGAATTAATATTGAGCAACTGCACTACTATTTTTGCCTAAAAAGAAAGATCTTTGTTGGACGGTAGAGTTGGATGTTGCTATGACAACCTACTATAATGAAGGGGTAGGCAACAGTCTTCAGTGGAAAGCGAAGTACCTGGTATCAGAGTAGAGTTGAGTTGAGTGGAATTGAGCAGGTACAATACAGTGAAAAAGCACCATGAAAACAATCACTATAAATTCAGAATTTATCTGCTGCTTTGTAGTCATTCAAAATATGTAACTTACATGCCAACACTGCAGATGACATGTATTTATCACAACTTACTGTAACAAGACCACTCCAGAATACCTTCCACTTCATGCAATGTCTGTGCTTTTATTCAGGTTGTGTGGGAGGTGAGGGGGCCCAGAAATCGTCCTTGCCCACAGTACAATACGCCCCGATGTGAGGTTAACACAGTCCTGCTTAGAGTGGAATTTACATTTCCAATACAGTATAATTGAGTGACCCTGATATCAGTGAGAGTTTTTGAGCCAGGAACTCTTATAAGGAGAAAAGCATTTCCTTTCTGTTATGTTTCACGGAGACATGGAAATGTCGGGCGGAAGCGGTATTGGTGAGAGAGATGCAATGGAATGCAACTAGCTAGTGTTAAGAAGGAAGATTTTATGTTGAAGATAGCTCTGGTCGTCCATGGCGTTAGAGGGAGTTCTCCTTAACGTTATGTTACTTTCGAGCCGGTGCCCGCACGCCCGCGGTAGTGCTTTAATCGTCTTTAGTGGGAACACTCGGAGCCCCCCACCTCACATCTAAAATACACTTTTTGGCCAGAAAAGAAAATATTTCACCGGAAGGAAAGAAATGTTTAGTTACTCCACTGCGCCCTCTAGAGATCTGGTCATGTATTTTTCTATTGTCCAGATTTTTCCTTCCGGTGAAATATTGTCTTTTCTGTCCAAAAGGTGTATTTTAGACGTGAGCTGGGGGGCTCCAAGTGTTCCCACTAAGGAAATGTAAAAATCTTAAAACCGTCTTTGTTTTGGTGGGTAGCGAAAGTGTAGTTTTTATTTTGACTAGTAAATCGCGGGTGTGCGGGCAACGGCTCGAAAGTAAGATAGCGTTAAGGAGACAGAGGAACAGCAAAGCCATTAGAAACTGGTAGTACTCAAGCTCTTTAGATCTGTCTTTGGAAATGTCAAAGCTACGGTATTTGTGTAACCGGATGTAGAGTAGAGGAGATACGAGACGTAGCAACTCAAATTAGATTGATCCATAACTTTAGATGACCCCTAGACATGAGAACAAGATACATAAATAAGAGTATTAAACCTTGGTTATGGATTAGCATGCAAAACTATTGATAGCAAGTTGCTACAGTAGGTGTGCACTTTGTGACAGAACTGTTAAATGCCACAGCTGGATGGAAAATAATTTCACCCACTTCTTTACACCTGTGAACCTGTGATGTGACAATAAAGTTGATTCAAATTATGTTCATGTTTTGTGTTTGCTCTCACTGACCACAGATGGAATGAATTGTCAACCTAAGTGGCGTTTTGTGGTGTGTGTATATGTCTGTTCTCTGCTACAGCAAGTTACACTGGGCAGTGTGGGCATTGTTAAAGCAATGATGTTGAACTATGGCAGACCCTTGGGTTGTATAGCTACCTGGGCATGAAATGAGTCCAAATGTCCATCATCTTTATCTGTTGTGTCTGTGTTTGGTGTGCAAGAAGCCAGAAGTAGTGATTCCATTCACTCTCGTATGACCGAACAGGTCTCAAAATCACACTTATAGCACATACAGTAAATAAATGTGAACAAAGCTGATTCTGCCAAAAAGGAGTCCTGGTTTTTACTTTAACATACTTCATTTACCGGCAGTGGCACTTTCATTACACAGATATTGGTGATTGGTGATTTTTGTTACATTAGAGAGTTTCTGTCAAGAACAATATAACATGGTTGAATACAGCATTTTCACTTCTCCAAAATTAAGTGCCTGGACAGGTTTCTTCATAAAAAAATAGAAATAGAAATACAGATGCCAGATTCCAACTGTTTGCGTTTGTGGTGCCTCCTATGGGAAGAAGTGAAAGTGATTTTGGAGGTGCGCTCTAGCGCTCTATAGAGAAGCCTCAACATAATTATGATTGGATGTTCATCTACTTATATAATTGGATTGTTACCTCTCGCCGCTGACGCCACACCCACTCCATTCATTTGGACCTCTCGCCGCTGACGCCATACCCACTCCATTGATTTGGACTAAACACTACAACTACATATCACATGTCACCACAACACTAGCCACAACGTGCGCGATGAATTAACGGGTGGCGTAGGGTACTTCTCATTGGTCACTACACATTTGCCTCCACGGAACATAATTAATTCTACTCACCACATTACGACCACACCGGACGGGGAAACGCTTTCGCACCGTTTACCGTGAGCACAACCGAACGCCGACGGCCATAGCCGAAACAACACGAAGCGGCGGCCATTGAAATCAGCGTCCTTCGCTTCAACCCCCGCTCCACACACACATTCTTCCACTTCTACAACGACCAGCAACACCTCTTCTTCATTGCACTGTGTCTTCTGCTTCCACGCTCCATTCAGGTCAGTACAATGCTAATAAATCAACGCTCTACCTCACAACCACACGCTTCTCCGTTTACTGTTTCATTAGCGCGAGCGTGGAAAAAAACAACAGCGCGTAGTGGTGACGCATCTGGTAAACACAGACACGTTCATAGGCTAGGATCATGATACCAAGGATTCGACAGTGATGTCACCATTATGCAACCCGGAAGTAAACATACCAAGGATTCTTCAGTGACGTCAGTTGGGATGCCAGGTTCGAGTCAGGTTGGCGAAAAACAAGCGGCAGAAACAAGCAAGGAGGTTCATGAAAAAACAAAAGCCACAGGGAGCAAGACGGTGGATCTATATGGGGTCTGAAGGGGTACACGCTGTTTCGCACGGCTCACAAGACTCCCAGGGGGTCCGGGAGGGGGTCCGCAGACCCCCATGTATTTTTTTCCTCTTTTTTTCTTTGTTTTGTCTTTTTTTTTACGAGGGGGGGTAGTCCCCCGAGACTCTAGTGATATATATTTTTTAAAGAAATAGGCCCCGCCCACACATTTGTGAAGGCAATGACAGGCAAATGGTATGGAATATCAAATTCCTGTTTGAAGTTCATTGTCACAGGACTCATGACACCATTTGAAGAATCACGTTTCAGCAACAGTGACATTTGTAGCATCCTTTCCCATCCTTAGCTGGGAATGTGCATGCAAAGTTCCTTGCAGATTGATGGAAATTGACCCATTGGTCCCTGACTGACTAACCAGCAGGCTCTTTGCCTCGTTCCGCCCTGGTTCCGCCTAATGGTTGTTTATGTTGAGTTTGCTAAAACATTTAAAAACATAATTTATGCCCAGTCACTATACTGCATCTGAGATGTTCCTTTTTACTAAGATCAAGTTTAAACTCACAGAATCACAGGTGCAAAAACATAATCCCCACCCCTGAACATTCCGACCTGGTGGAGATAATGATTGCGCTCGAGGTGGCTATAAGCACGCGAGACTAGGCATTTGGGGATGCTAAAATATGTATTTGAGACAAACAGAAATAAGTTTGCATCTGCAGGCTGGCAGACTGGCTAATTTAACTCTCTACTCGCAGATCTCTCTCTCTATCTCTCTCTCTCTCTCTCTCTCTTGCTCGCCCACTCCCTACACAATATTATACTGAAAGGAGTTATGCTACTTTAACTCTCATCAAAGTTGGACTCCATCTCCATGTAATGTATTTTTCAAGTTATTATTGCTCTTAGGAATCATTTTCGCCACGGTTGCGGGCAGCCTCACTGTCACACGCTTTGCATTCATTTGACAGGATAACGATGCAGGCATTCTGACAAGGTAGGTTGACGTGTGATTTTCAGCAGATCCACCAAACTTACTTTTAGAGGCTGCTATGGGTTAATAGGGTTCACGTGATCTTAAGTAGTACATGTGTCTGTGTGTCCAGATTTAATTCTGGACACACAGTTGTCTACAGTACTGTATGTTGTACACACACACACACACACACACACACACACACACACACACACACACACACACACACACACACACACACACACACACACACACACACACACACACACACACACACACACACACACACACACACACACACACACACACACACACACACACACACACAAATAATGTTCTTTGGCACTCACACACTGTACAGCTGCTGTGTGTGGTGGGTTGTTTTACCTGCAGTACTCAGCTTAACTGAGGGCTCCTTCCTCAACCCACCTGGTTGGCTGGCTCTCTTACCAAGGTTTGTTGGAGGCCTGACGGTGATGAATGTCTTTTCCGTTTTGTGAAACCCCCTCTACTGCTACACCACCCCAGACAGAATGAAAAACAGATTAAAGAGGCAGGAACCCGACACAGAGAGGATGTTTGGCTGGTGGCTATTGAGTTATCGGCCCTTTTCACACCTAATGAAGCAACTTTTAGCACAGCAGCTTATTAAATGTCCCCCGGTCAGTGGGTAGAGCTGCAGAGTTGCCAGGCCCTGCGAAAGCTGCATTAGATTTTAATTAAAAACAAACAAATTACCCAAAGACTGTGTAGGGAAATTTCTCTCTGCATCCAAATGGGGCGCAGTGTTAAACTATGGGCCTGTGGGGGGTTCTATTGGTATACTCCTGTGATGGACCCAGGACAGGAAATCCACCTGCATTTCTGAGATTCCTTTTCTAAATTATCTAGCATCAACAAAAAATGTATGAATCCATCCAAGTTCCATTGAAGATCTGATCATCCAATACACTTGCGGTTGAGATGCATTTCACCATATTAACAAACAACTAGGAAGTGCATGCAATACAAGTACAATATAAACATAACAGTATAAACATAACAGGCAGCCCAGATTAGTTAGTAGCCTATGGTATATTCCTCCGTTTTGAATTTTAAAACAAAATAGCCATCACTATTGTTGTCAAGGACATGGGGCTACCGCTAGACAATTATCCTTTTGCAGCATAGGAAAAATCTGATTTCAATGTGTACTGTATACAGGATGATGCCAAATGTAATTGCAATCTTGTAAAATAATATCTAGAGTAGACACAATGTATACAGTGTGTATATTAATGATACATTGTACGTGTAAAGGGGGGATAGGAGTGTTGGAATGTTGGAGACAAAAATATCAGAATCCAGCGTTTGATTCTAAGAGGCTACATCAAGATGTATGTACCACAATTCTTGCAATTAAGAAAACTCCTCTAATGGATTTATCATGTAATAATCAGAACAGTCTCTTTAACCTTCACTACAGGACACTTATCTTCTGCACATCAGGATTCCTTATGAAAATCATGCAGAAATGGCCAAGAAATCATTTTCACCTCCTTCTGCTCCAGTGTCATTTCAATGGATCTTTATTTCTAAGGCTAAATGTGTCCTTTCAGGTGTAAATTGTCTTGTGAGATGTCCTATCATTGTGTGTGCTGTCTGGAGATCCAGGTCTTTAAATAGAAATATAATCAGCCATGCAGCTCATTACGCCTGACTCTGTTTATAATGATGTTTTAAGAAATCTATCCATCGTTCCACTTTGTAATTAAACTTCCCCAGAATTGCTGGGTTCAACAGTTTCTCCTTGCTCAGGCCGAGTCCTTATCATTGCTTTGATTTTCTTTCCTACGCCTCTGGCCTCCATGTCGAAGCAAGATACACATCCAGCTTCGACGGCCATGCAGTAGAAAGTTTGTTTTAGACCTGCAGTAACACGGGACACTGAATGGGTCCCCCAAGTAAACCCTTTTGTAAAACACATTCATCTCATTATTGAAATATAGTTGTACAGTAGGATACTGCTTGGACAAGTACATTAACATTTCTTTTCTCTCATCACTTTGCAAGGAGAGACAAATGAAGGCAGAGTAGAGGTTGGCTAACAGCTACAGGGCTGAAGGGCATCTGTCCCAGGCAGCTAAACCAATGTGGACTATTTCTTCTAGGGCCCTTCCTCCTAACATCCTTCTTTCTCTCCCTCTGGATTTCTGCTATCCTCCAATTGCACACATAGCCTGCCTTGTTCCTTTCATTTGGGTTTGACCCCTGCTTTCCTTTACTTCCGAGTGGGGTTCATTAAATGCCTTTCTGGCTCTTTAGGAGCCCCCTGTCTCTCGCTCACTCACTAAGTGGGAGAATTGTTACAAAAGGAAAGCCTCCAATGTGCAATTCTCAGTGGAGAGGGTGACCCCAACTTTGGGGGAAAAAAGAACCTGAGGATAATAGCAAATGAAGCCAGGGGCTGCATTAATAGGCCGACATAGCATGCCAAGTTCCTAGGGCTGCTTAAACTGACAGACATGTATATTAATACTCAGCACTTTTTTTTTTCTTTATCAAAGTAGAAAAATATGAATATTCATCCTCATTTATATTTCAAGGCACTTCCATTCCTGTGGGTGCCGGGGTAGGTTCTGACCAATTTTCATCCCCATTACGGAAATGACAGCTCTCACTCTCGGGCCCTGACAGAGGTCTGCCCAATGCACAGGAGGTCCTACGGGGAGGGAGCCCGCGCCCGTTCCCAGCTGTCCACAAACACTCATTAACAGAGGAAAATATCCAATGGAATCTCTGTGAGAATTTTTAATCACACAAAGGCCCTGCTAATTAGGCAGCTGATGGGGCATGGAGAGCACAAGGACGAATTCTTTAAACAAAGGACTGGAAACTTTAGGAGCCTTAATTACTCGGGCAAAGAGTTCATTCCAGAATGGGAGAGCACATCATTCCACTAATGAGACCAAGTGGCAGCACATATTAGTGAGAAATAATGTGGAAAGTTCAATTATATTGTGCTTTTGGAGCCTTTTCCCCCCGTTCTCCTACTCACTACTTATGCGCACGCATAAGACAAAGCCTGGGCCAGAGAAGGAAGGAGGCAGTGGGTGGAGGACATGTAATCGCTGGCACATGGACGCCGTTCTTCACGTGAAGCTTGGCAGGCTTGATCATCTTAATTGCCCATTAGAATGTTCCCCTGTTTGAGAATGAATATCATTATGGTGCCCAGTTTTGGCCTCCACCGGAGAAAGACTTTGCCTTTCAATACCGCATGTGTCTTGAATTCTAAATTCATAATTGACTATTAATTTGCAATACAAACCCCTAGAAAAATTATGAATGAAGAGAGTAGGCAGACTTAATTACTTTCTGCAAACAAATCCTTCATTCAACTAATTACATCACATGGCCCTGTCTTTTACTCACAATAAAACCACTAAAAATAAAACAAACTTGCAATAAAAACAAATAACTCAATTCTATTTAGTTATTTGGAAACATTTTGCTAGCTTAACATGATGTGCTGGTCTGGACCATTCAGAAACATTAAGAAAGCCACAAATTAGCATAATGTGCTACCATTGATTTGGTTTCCAAGTTGCGGAGAAGCTGTTGTTGGACAAGTAATGCCAAAGCTTTACAGTCTTCAGTTGACGTTACCCACTTAAAGGGGTATACCACTCATTTTCAACATTGAACTATGTCTTTAATACACCTTAGAGCTGTTGTGTGGAAATAAGAAAAAAGTCCCCCCCCTTTTATGTTGCCTAGAACTGGATAATAGACATAGACAACATAGAAGGGGGGGGGACTTTTTTCTTATTTCCACACAACAGCTCTAAGGTGTATTAAAGACATAGTTCAATGTTGAAAATGAGTGGTATTCCCCTTTAACCATTTTAACCACAAAATAATTCTAGATTATTTTGAAAATAGCCGATTTACAAGCTCACAGCGCGTCACAGAGCAATGTTATTTTCACCTATGACATGCCCAAAGTTGGGATGCCAGGGTGAAAGAAATTGAGTAAAATAAGCACTATGCCCAATAGTAGACACTTAATAGCATTTGCCACAATGCTTAACTTTGTTTCACACAGAGTATGGGTAAATAATTGAGAATAACAATCAAATAATGCGCTACTGAAAGGGTAATATATGCATATTCTCACCTGCGTAAAAGATTGTATTAAAAATCCTAATGCCCACATCAGGAGGTGCCTACATACCAATTACAGCATGCAGGAAGCAAATTTCCCGTGAAATAAAACAGCTAATGGGAAATGGAGGGCAGCAGGCAGCATTCCTTATTGCCTGCTAGGCCGGAACAAGAAAGACAGGCAGAGAGAGAGAGATGGGGCCTGGCCCAAACCACACTGGGACCTAATGCATCATACTGTATAAAGCAAGACTCAAATACATACTCTACTGTATATGTAGTAAATGAAGAAGTAAACAATCCCCCTATATAGCTTGAGGAACCGTTCAATGGAGTTCAATGCACAGGTGGCGCCATCTAGAGAGGTTTTTGCTATTACTTTCAATGGGGTTACGTCACGTTCTCTTTCTAGATAGGACAATAAATTAGACAAAATAATTATAGAAGAATTGTCTTTCCCCATTTCTCCCCAATGTAGTCGTTTCCCCATTCCCCATGTGTACTGTGGTCGCTGTCACAGCCAACCCCTAACAGTTGGTGTCATCTTCACGGCAGGGCTCTGCAGGAGGTTAGCCGTCTGTAAGAGGGTGTGTGTGTGAAGAGCTAATCTCGTAAACCGCTGGACCGATCAGCGGCAAATTTCTTGTATATGCTGCCAATAGGCATAAAAAGTATACCTCCATGCATTTTGTAAAATGCGTAAAAACTAAAATAGCGAATTGTAATATCTACAGTAATGGCTGTCAATGAGGCTCAGATTGGGCTGAAACCTTGTCTGTAGACCTTTATTAAAACTGTGTGGAACTTCAGTTTCAGCTTCACCCAGCTGATGGCTGCTCAGATCGTTCATGATGAGTGCTCAGGGAGGAGCTGTTAGGGGTTAAGTGTCTTGTTCAGGGACACTTCAACACGTAGACATGGGGGCGAGCCGGGAGGCGAGCTGGTGATGTTCTGAATACCCACAGTACCCACTAAGCCATGCCCCCCCCCCCCCCCCTCAGACTGTGCCAAAAGTTTGAGTCACATGTCATAGATACGTCACGTCACAGGCTGACCACATGAAGTCTGAGATCCACTTAGAGGCCGTTCCCATGTGGATCTCCAGATCCACTTGATTACATTTTTGTTCTCCTCAAGATGGCAGGGGAAACTTATGAATAATAATCAAATCACATTCCTTTACATTTTGGACCTCCCTGTTTGGAGTCATCCAATCAGTTTCCTTTTCATTTTGAATCAGAATCAGAATTTACTGTCATTATACTGAGGTCTTAGTGGCGGACAAAAACATTGGCATGTTATGTTTCTGCAAACCATGGATATGTTGAATGTCGACATTTCTGAACCAAAATACATTTACCTCTCTGTCTGTGCAGGAACTCACTCAGGCGCACCTCACAGGGCTCTAGTCTGCTTGTGTTGACGCACCTGCCTTGTTTGGATCGTGACTGGATGACTCGGCGCATTAATCATTCATAAGACTTCCCTTGTCATCCTAGGACTTTTCTTTGCCTACAGTTGGCTTGGGAAGGGTAAAGTCCGATGGTGACGGCAATATCATTTAACTAACGCTTCTACTGTATATTACTCTAGACATTACAAATGATAATCCTGCCAAACTCGATTACTATTAAGTCAACAGAAGCTTCATACGATAGTATATTATGTGCACTGATAAAATGTAGATGTAATATACAGTAATGTATCACTTCATGCATGCTCTTCAAAAACAGTTACTGTATGAATGATGTCATTCAGTCTGCAAATCAATAAAGAATTGTTTGAATGTCACATGAGTGCAGTGCACGTCAAGCAAACCGAACTGTACGGAGTGTTAATTTAATATGGATCCGTAAGGGTGTGGATTTTGCTCTGTAGTAAGAGTAAAGCGAAATTGCAGATGAAAGTGCTTCCAAGCTGTACAGCATGGCACCTCCCTCACACCGAGGAAAACATACTGTAAGCCCTTGGCTAAGAACTATCTGACATTTGTAAGATGAACCACTGTGCCTGCCCTTCCTTAGCACTCTGTAGTAGCTGACTGGGTTAATGCATACAGTATGAGCTGCATTCACAGTTGGGACCAGTCTTACACTCTATTGGAAAACCAAGAGAAGGCTGATTATGTCCCTTCCTTTCCTGTGTCTCCAAACGTCCTAACCCAGAGAGAATAGCCTGACCAAAGAGGACCCGCCAGTTAGCGAACCTATTGATTTTCCTTCCCTGGTTCTCTCTACCTTGTGCTGTGTTTGTTTCCTTTTTACCCATTGCCCTCGTTTTATTTACTGGGAGTAGGATCAATAGAGACACTCCTTAACGTGCTTGTTTCTGGCTTTATGAAAACCCCTCTTTTACCCTCTTAAGCACACTGACAGATCTACATCATTTCTCCAGTGGTTCAAATAATTTGGGTTCAAATGATTGACAAAGGCAATTGTGCGAGAGGGAATGCTGTATGGAGTGAGACGAGAGTGTTCTACACAGAGGTACTGTAGTGTTGATATGTATATTTGTAGAACACTTTTCTTTGCTGCCAGGAGCTAGGGGGAAAATATTGACATTTACCACCTATCAGGTTTTTAAAGAAGTTACTAAGACTTTTATGCTATGAGATATCTTGTTGTAATATCAGTTTTGCCTTATAGAAACATATAATTTGAATAACTTTGATCCATAGGGGAAACTCAAATCCAAAACCTTTCACAGATTTATCTATTTATTTATTTTATTTACCAATCTTGTTATTTTATTTACACCTGATCTCGGCAGTCAGGTCAAAGAGAGTCAAACAGCGTTTTCATATTTTTTTTAAAACAAAAAACGCCATAAATCATGAACGCAATGTCCACTCAACCCCACATTTTTATTGCATGTTGCGGGGCCTCTAAAGCACACCTCCAAAAGCGCTAACTTCTGGTCTGGTCAACCACAAATTGTAATTTTCTTGAAATTGTCTAGTTTGTATTTGTCAATTTGGATAGACATGGGTCATTTACACTCCCACCCTGATTCGTGTTCCCAGTTTGGCCCTGTACAAACATATTTGACACAAGGCATTAAAGATCAGCATCCTTTGTCATAACCTTTCCCTCCATTGCCCTGTGCCTTTTCATGCACATGCACAACACAACATATGCGCCACACAGGCACAACGGTGAAAGGGGGCATGGCTGTGCCTCCTGGCGGAGATTTGCGCTCCACTGAGCTTCCCTTTCTAGTTATCTGGGATGGGGAGTTTTGTTTTTATCGACACCTACACTGTAGGCCTCCTCTGGCATTTTATCTGGACTGGCAGTCCCAGCCTTTGCTACATACACAATGCTTAGACACTCAGTTTGGAGCAGAGGGTGTTACACTTTGAATTAAAAGGGTTCTGATTGATAAGGTAGTTGAAGGCAAATCTGCTCCCACTAATTGTCTTTCAAATGCCCTCATTAATCAAAGCCGAGCTGGCCCTGTGACGGCGGCCCTGTCAGTCGCCTTGCTACCGACTCTCCTCCGGCCACTCACCTCCCAGCATGATGCCCGCTTCCCCTCTGTCACGCGCCGCTGTCCGAGGAGCGCAGGAGCACAGGCCATCCGTCCGTCCGCCGCACACCTGCCTTCTGCCAGACAGGATCTGACCGCCCCCTGCCACTAGGACGGCCCCAGAGACCAATTTAGCAGCCACTTAATGATTCATGGCTTCAAGTGGTGGAAATGAGGGCAGCATATGATAACAGGAATAAACACATTTAATTAGCTCCTCGTATACATTATTTATTTATTTACCTGCACTCTCTGATTAATTTATATATTTTATGTTTGTGTTGCAGGGTTTTTTGGTATTCACAGCATCTGGCAGAGGGGCTTTTGTTGTGCGGTTGAGAGAGTGCCCTCCCGCACATCTCCGCTTTTGGGGGGCTGGCTGTGCACCTACTTTAGCGTATCTAGGGACCCATTGAGCGGGTGAAGGGAATATCAGCAGGGATTTTGCCACCCCCACAATGAAACGAAATGAAAAAAATCGGGAAATATTTGACTTTAAAATATACCGTTCCCTGAGCACTAAATAGCCTGTTTGTGAGTTTCCTGACAGGTAGCTACTCCCCCAGTTTTCTTTGAGCATGGGACATACATTTTCATGGAGGCACTAATCAAAGCCGAGCTGTGGCAAACGGCGCAGCCACAGCTGGCTCAATCAAAGCCACGGACCTGGCTTTCTTCCATAAGGCTCCAGGAACGTTGATGACAACTCTTACCCCGCCAACTGCCATCACAACCATTGCAGGTTGACTTCACCCTCTATCTCTCTCTCTACCTCCTTATAAACAAACAAACAAACACACAGGCACAAATAGCCTTCACCGAGTCAACAGTATGAGTCAAATGTTATTCAAGTATAGAGTAGAATGTCTTACACCACTTACGAAGCGTGAGACTGGCAAAGATAACAATCCAAAAATTATAATCTGAGAGTTATGCAACTAATGCAAGTATCACAAATTAGTTGGTGCCAAGATTTTGACTCTTGAATGAATATAACAGAGTATGGGGGAGGGGGGGGGGACTGTACAGAAAACAAGGGAGAGAAAATGAGAAATACATTATGACTGATATTTTCTTAATTGACCATTGTTGCAGAGATTAACAGTACTTTTCTTACATGGCAGCAAATTAAAAATGTCTGATGTAAAAGAGGTCCAGAAACTATGAGACATTCATGCACACAATGAGGCGGTGACCTACGGCATTGCTCTTATCAAGGATTGCTCTCCGGTCGCCGTCACTTATGTGAAGAGAAATCAGTAAGGAGAGTGGGAGTGTGACAATGAGAGGGGGTTGAGGAGGTGAAAAGGCCAGTGTCCAATGTAGTGAGACACAGAGAACCCACCTCAGTAGCTCTCTTCCACTTCTATTCCTTCTCTTCGTCCCCCTCTCCTCTTCTAATCCCTGGCCGCTGAAGACCTCCAGACGCCCTCCTCTCATAATGACACGGCTATCAAACCCAATTGCTGTGGCTCAGACCCAAGGCAGTGCATTAAACCCCTTAGAGTCTGATTGCTTCTCCAGAGTCAAGTGGTTGTATCCTCCCTGTCATTCCCCTGGCCACCACCATTGCCACTCGCCTGCCACGAGAAGCCCCACACATGCCAGACTGACCCTCTCCCCCATTCACACAGAACATAATGCATGGAGGTAAGGCGCAGAAAACGATCAAACAGTTACACAAAGGATTGTCCAAACAGGTTTGCTGCACACGTCAGGTTGTATATCCGGTCTAGAGAGAATCAGCAGATTCAGAAAGGTCTGTGATCGTACATGAGTGTGTGCAGAAATGACCAGAGATGAGTACGTGGGCTCTAGACTGGATGGCATTGGGTAAAATTCCGAATATAAACCAGGCTTTTCACAGATTTCACATTGATTCCTCCCCACACAGATTTCACATTGATTCCTCCCCACACACATTTCTGTGGGTTGTCACTGCTGTTGTATCTTATCCTATTTACACCGTCTTAATGCTCCCATTTTTTTCAAAGCGGCAAAACAAACAATGTTTAGGCCTCTGCGGCCTTCGTATACTACCGGCTCACCTGCCAGTGAGGAGCCCCCACCGGGAGGACGCAGCACCTCCGTCCTACTCTTCCCGCCCAACATTCCTTGCTGACAGGTGCCGCCCCAGCCCGTAGGAGTACATGCATTGACAAATATCACCCTCCCCGCCCCCGGCTTCCCTCCCCCAAACACGGGCCACTGGTGTTCGTATAGACACTCGACAAAGCCAGATGCATCGTGATGGATTGGAACCCCTAGACAAACCCCTATACTCCTTCAAGCAGTGTTAATTTGAAGTCCTAAACCTATGATGAAAATACACGGATGGCTACATAATCCGGTAATATCCTGGGTTACTGTATAATATTGCAAGTGTAGTTAAGAGTGGTCTGCAGCACTGATGCTATTCAGCTGATGTTCTACACTTCTATAGCGGCTTAATCAAATGCGCTTTACATTTACCTATTCACACACTGACAGCGGAGGCAACCATGCAAGGTACCAACCTGCTGGAGCAATTTGGAGCAATCAGGTGTTCAGTGTCTTGCTCAAGGACACTTCGACACGATGTCAGGCAGAGCCGGCGATCAAACCAGGATTCCCAGATGGCCGCTCTACCTCCTGAGCCATACTGCTGCCCCCGGCTAAATGGCTTGAAGTGCACTCTTGCACCATGTGTTGTAATACTCCACAAGTTCATCTTGATTTTTATCGTGCATGTGGGCATCCTGCTTTCAAGACAGTTAGGAAAGGGGAACTCTCCTCCTCCTATTAGGAAAAACGGCCACCCATCTCAGAGCTTAATGAAACTGGAGATTTTCAGAAAGCTCTGATAAGGCCAATTTTACGTCACATAATCAAAAGCAACATGGTGGTGTATGTTTGCTACGGCAACTTTATACTGTAAAACATGCACATTATAGATCAGGCTTTGTGTTTAAAATGTATGCAGTTCGCTTGCATATGGACTACTAGGATGCATAGTTACCTGGATAACAGTTGAGAGACTGTAGCCTACTTATATTCACTCACTAGACTGTGGATAGATTGTACATAATATTCACCCAGCTCACTTTTGAAGGTCTGTTGACAGACTGTATATTAATGTTCTTATTCACGGTTAATACATTGCACACATATTCATTCATATTTTAACTGGTGATAGATGTATAGCGATAAATATTCATTCGTATATTCGCTGTTTATATTTATTGATAGACTGCACATGTTCACTCATTCACTCATTCAGAGATCCAGTGCTCCAGTTGTATTCCAAAATCACAGTTTGGTTCTGGACTCTTACAGTACCTGTACCTCTCCTGTGTGTCATTCTCATTGCTATTGCTGCTATGACACCTGCATTTCCCTCCAGGGATCAATAAAGGTTTATCTTCTTATCTCTTATCATCCTGAAATTTACTATGAGTAAAACAGCAGATGTTTTTCTTGTTATAGGGCAACACAGTGAAACGCTGTCGTGTGCAGAAAAAAGAAGTGGAGACTAGTTCTAACTTTTTCTGAATTACATTGTAACTTCATCCAGCAATGGATTACAATATCCATTTATTTTTTTACAGCACCGAGTTGAGTTGTTTCACTGTTTCTATTTAACAAGCATTCTGCTCTGAGAATGGACGAGGCTCATTGATAAACATGGGGAAACCTCTGTGGTTTTCTACATGGTAAATATCAATCTGAACACCCCAAGTAATGTTAAAACCACCTTTCACACAAAGTATAGCAGATGGGTGATTTTTAAGAAATGTCCAAAAACACAAACTATTTACATAATATTTACTTTTTTAAGAGAAGAACAGATTATTTACTCTTTCAGTCCTTGCAGATGTTTATAGTTTTCATTAGAAGAAATTGTCATCATGTGTGTGTGTGTAATGACCCAGACAGATGGTCTTATTTCTTCACTTAAATGCATTGAATTCACGGAACAGTTCCACATGTAAATACCAATCAGACAAGGCAGGCATACAGTACATGCTAGCCATGGACGTTTAATAAACACCAATAAACTATCTCAGATAGCTAGGGCTTTCACTTGAATAAGCAAAAACATCATGCGGATATTGCTGAAACCTGGTGGTGTAGATTCAGTCAATACTTTTCAGGCCCTAATGAGACACCTGATGTACAAATTTATCAGCAGATTGAATGGTTCCCAGAATGCCATTATTATGGCACTTACTAACCCATGTTTTAGTGCTGTTTACTCCCAGTCACCCCTTTAATGAATGTTTTTAGTAGTTTTGTTGTATGTGTTTTTATCTTGGACTATGAGTCTGAATAAAGCCTTTTTATTCTAAACAATATTCAGAAGAGAGATAGGAAATGCACAGTATGTGTCATGGTGATATCTAGCAATAAACACATCATTAATAAAGGCACATACTATTTAATAGTAGGCCTATAGTGCCTTAAAGGAGCATTTCACCCCTGGAAGAAACTGCAATCACTCAATGGTAATAGTATTTGTAGTAGATAACAGTAGCACAATTTAAAATTTGCACCCTATGGCCAGAAAAATAATGAAATCTGTGTGTTTGACTAGGGTTTGACTGGACTGCTGCATTACTACAATGACCATAATGCTTTGGTGCCTTGTGGCAGGGGAGGTTCCATGTGGGTGTGATCTCCAACAATAACATCCAAACAGCATGCCAGTGTCGCCATGTCTGCTTATTATAAGCGGCTTCTTTCTAAAATGTAGTTGATATTTGGGCTTGTTTCCAAATGTTTTGATTGTTGTTTAAACCAGTGGTTCTCAAACATGTTCATGTATTTTTCCACAGACCCCCATCTGAAATTATAATTTGTGCCAGGGAGCCCCTAACAAATATGTGTCAAAAATATTCCAAATTTTCCCCTTATATGTTTGTATTTGTATGTTTTGTATGTTCGGTTTGTTTGTTAGTAATGTGCTAGTCTTTTCTTTTTTTGTGTATGTTTGTTTTCATGTTCTGAAAAATCCAATAAAAAGTAAATGAAAAAAAAAAAAAAATCCACATTTTGCACTTTTTCCCCCTCAAGATTTTTTTGTAAATAGCAGATCTACAAGCTCACAATGGGTCGCGAAGCGTTGTGAGCTTGTAGATCGGCAATTTTCAAATATATAATATCCCATGTCTAGGTAAAGCGCTCTTGCCTAGTTATCTTCTTTTGGGCTTGTTTTCATAGACCTGGCTGCTTATTTCTCTCACAATATCTGGCAACACTGGCTGTACTCGCGCACGTTCATCTAGTTACATATATGTCCAAGGATTCGTTAGTGATGTCATATCACTGGGACATCCTTGGTATCTTTCTGGTGTTCTACTTCCGTGTCGCATAGTATTGACATCACTGTCGAATCCTTGGTATTATGATCCTAGCCTTTGCGACGGTGTTTGTTTACCAGCGCTGCCACTCCACGCTGTATTTTTTTTTCAAGCTTGCGCTTATGAAACACTACACAGGATTATTATTTCATGTCAACATTCAAGTACAACTATCAGAAGATAACTCAGGTAAAGTAATGCCTCACTCTGCAAGGGGGTTTGCCCGCTGGCCGCAGCTAATGGGAGTGGCCGAGTGGCGAAAGAAGGTTGAACAAAGTGTTACGGGGGCTGTCGTTTGGAGCTGGTCTGACTGAGACGCGTCAAGACAACATGTAGTGCGGAAAGGAATGAGACATATCTCTCATGACGCAAATAACGTCACGAAGAATGCGAAGATTACTAGATATCTAAAAACACAGATTATTCACCAAAAAAAACCCAGGATCTTGTTTCTTGACTCCTAAACTTCATTAAAAGACCGAAAACTTCTTCCAGGGGTGAAATGGTCCTTTAAGCCACAGAGAACAGGATACATTGATTTTGGGACTTATTACAAACTTCATGGCACAGTTTTTTGGAACAGTGCTGTGAAGTTTAACAGGAACTAAAACTACAAACAATTGGACTAACAATGGCAATCTAATAACAAAGAAATTACTTGGTGACGGTACATATACACTGTAGGATAGCAAGCTACTGTATATGCAGCGCACCTGTGAAATACTGTAAGAACTGCTTGCTCTTTGTTTGAACGGTGAAGGACAAATCGTTATTTCCTGAAAACAGCAGTCTCAGAAGTAACAACAGAATAGTTCAGCAATTACTGCAAGGCAGTAAGCAAATGGCTAAAGATACACAGTGCAAGAGACAGAAACAAAAAAATATAATTGATTGGTTAACATATAACAAAAAGTAAAGCCTTCAATATCAGAGGAAGAAAGGAATGCTGTATGATTTACAGTAGTCCTCCTTTTGAGGTGGTCATGAGTTTTGGGTTCTTAACGTCCTTCCAAGGTTAAACATATGTTTTCAGGCGAATGAGGCGATATACAGCAAAAACATGAGACAAACTAACATGTTCTTGTGTTAAAGTGAAAATAGCTTCATTGTGTGCTCCAAAATATTTTTCAATATTGGGGTCACACAAATAATAATTTCAAAATGTGTGAGCTATTTCCCATGAAACCATAATAATACTTTCTTGTGCGGGAGCCCATAGCAGTAAAGTGCTGTAGAGCTGTTTTCACAGTAATGGTTGTGGAGTGTAGTACAAATGGCAACTCACACACACACCACCCTAGCTGCCTCATTGTTAAACTGCCCAAAACAGCAAGCAGCAAAAAAAAAGAAAAAAAAAGGTTATGAAAAGAATGGGTATGAAAGAGCAAATATCTGTACATTTGTGTTTGTCGGCAAGTGTGTGTGCGCGTGTGCGTGTGCGTGTGTGTGTGTGTGTGTGTGTGTGTACACACAGGAGGAGGGCACAGTACACCGCACGTGTCTATGCCTGTGTGTGTGTAAGATGGAGTGTGGTGTCGGAGTTTGGGCAGAGGGTGAATAAGTACAGTGCTTACAGTGTAATCATGGTTCCCGTCAGCCCTGCCGCAGTGGAGGGCTGCTGCCCAACAAGCAGCAGAGCTTCCTGGGTGATGAAGCGCAGGCACCGAGCAGCGCTCCACACCTGGATATTTATTAACACCGGCCTGACACTAATGAGGCCCGAACAGGTGGGCCGGGACACACACATCAGGGTGAGGAGCGAGCGTCGGCCATGGAGGCAGCGGGAAGAGACGGCGAGAGACGAGCGGGACAGGTTCACCCTACAGGTACACAGCATGCCTCACGCCCACTCATCCCTGTGCAACGCACATTTGACTACACACAGTCAAATCCTCAGTGTTAATCCTTAGTCTTCATTTAACCTCAGAGACCAAATCACAAAACCAAATTTGTATACTCTATAGGTTAAATTCACACTTTTTATTGCGCAGGCCTACACTAAAAAGGCTAGAAGAGCCACACAGACAATAAAATGCACATTTCTCCTATTCTTTTGCACGTGTTCATTGTGGCAGAACTTTTCAGTCTCTTTTCATTAGCAGTTTGTTTCAAGAAGATTTCTGTCAAATTAATATAAATAATATATAATCAAACAAAAAACATCAAAATCACTGATGGAGGTAGGCTACAGTATGAATGTCAGAATGTCTGCCCTCCATCTTTGCTTGCTTTTAGAACTATGCCATAGTAGCATATACTATCCATCGCAAACAATCACTAAATAAAACTGAATGAGTTATTTGCATGGGATGATTCAGAACCCAATAACAGCTTGCTAAAATGGTTTACATAATTTCTGTTATATTCTATTTATGTGAGACTGGATGGGGAAATTACTGTTGGTTACAGATCAACACAACTCAGGAACAATGTCTTGTGTCTGTGTAGTTTTTAGCTTTATTGCGAAACAAATCACCTAAAACCTTTCTCTAAGGTTTTTTGTTTAGTACGCTAGCATTGTGCGTTCATATTTGCTCCAACTCACATGAACACTTTCCAGTGGAGACAATAAACACAGTAATAAACAAAAGGATGAGAAACATTTTAGGCACTTTGAATTCAAACAGTGAACGCTGCACTCTCAGCTACAATAACTCACAAAGCAGAGTTTGACATTAAAAGAAAAGTTGCAGATGTAACTAGAAAAAGTGCTCCTCGGAGCACAGGTCTCCGCCAGGTCAGGTACGTTATTGTGGCCTCCTGGTGGCGCTATAATAGGCCAATGTGAAAAGGGTGCCATTTATTCTTAGGTCATTCACGGCAATCGGACACTGCATTCATGATTTGAGGCATTTTGTTCCAAAAATGTGTTTTGCTAAATTAGACCTGCTGGTGGTGCTATAACAGGCCAATGTGAAAAAGGGTGGCATTTCTTCCTTGGCCTAGTGGGAATGTGTTTGTGAAATTTCACGGAAATCGCAAGCTGCTTTCATGATTTGAGGCATTTTGTTCAAAACGGAGCAATCCTGCTAATTTTGGAAGCAATATTGGAAATCGTACAGATCCGTGTTGATCACATGACTATAGAGATACTGTGTACCGATTTGCATGACGTTTGGATACAATCTGTAGGAGTAATGTAAAAAAATGGGTTTTGCACAAATCGGCCTCCAGGTGGCGCTATAACAGGCCCATGTGAAAAATTTTAGGCAGAGGTTCTGAATTGGCATCCAGGGAGTGTGTGTGCACAGTTTCGCAGCGACCGGGCCAACGGTGCCAGAGATTAGCTGCTAACACACGGACACACGGACACACACACACACACACACACACACACACACACACACACACACACACACACACACACACACACACACACACACACACACACACACACACACACACACACACACACACACACACACACACACACGGACGGACGGACGGAGGGTAAAACATACTCTCTCGCCATGCCGAATAAAGAAGAGTTGAAAATGAATGTGCTGCTCTCAGCCCACACAGTGTGGTCTACAGACACTGGAGTATGGATGCTGAGACTGGAGATGCAATAGTACACTGTTCTGCACTGAATCTTCTACAGGATATGACCCATATTCTCAACCTGTGGGTCCACTGGTGGGTTGTGAGGATATTGCAAGTGGGCCCCCAAATAATTGGCAAATTATTTTGACATGAGTTACATGGCCAATTAACTGTGTATGTGTGTGTTGTGTTTTGATTATGTGGGGTTATTTGGGGCCAAATGTGCCAAATGAGAATGTTAAACCTAGACAAGTTTAATGTTGTTAGAACCATTCTCAGACTTCTTTAAAGGCTCAGTCAGGGTGACAAACAGATGGGTTGCCCCACCAGCAAAAACAAAAAGTAGCAGTTAGACATGTGTTTTATTATACTCTAGGTGATTGACTCAGCTCTTGACAAAAGGACTAACATTAGACAACATATCGAAATTTAGACTATAATTGCTGTATTTTTGGGCTGTAATATAATAGCATTTAATTACATTAGTATTTATTGTATACATTGGAGTAAAATAAGATATGTAGATTTTTGATAGGAGAGTTCCAAACAGCAAATCAAACTCTTTAAGAATGTATGTGAAAGTAACCCTAATTTATTAAAAAACGATCCCAGACTGGACCTTTCAGAAAATGGTAATTTTAGGGCTAGAGGGTATATGGAGTTAATTTGGGGGAATCAATGTCCCCAAAGGTAAGATACAGTAGCCTGTGTGTGTGTCTGTGCGTGAGTGCGCGTGTGCGTGTGTGCGTAGGCTGTGATACCTTGCTGTACTCTGGCTGTCTTATTAAGACCCTGAGTGAGGCTAATCACACCAGTCACCTGACGCTGAGCAGATGTACAGAACAAAGGAGAGGAGAAGGCCTCTGCTGGCTCACAAGGTGCATCTGCGGGGGAGGAGAGACCGGCGCTGCCTGAGCTGATGCTAGCTGATGGCACTTAAGTTCAAGTACACTTCGCAGAGCCTAATAGGTGCAGAAGAGGTAGAGTTGGAGGGTGACTATGTCCGACATCTTGTGCCACAATCGCCTTGGCACTGCGTCATCGCTAGCTGTCAGTGGCACATACAGTAGGCCCCATTGTTCCTTGTGTCCACCCAAAGTGGCACATGAGGAAATTCACTTAACTACCGACGACTACAAAGATTCCAGTCCAGGAGCACAGTAGGTGACTGCAATTTGCGGTGTGGGGATTATACGCAGACTTTGAGAATGATTGGGGGAAAAGGGTGGTAACAGTGTCGGATCGATGTCCATCTTCCTTTTTGCGTTTGTTATTCCCTTTTCCTTTCACTTTATCCATAACAATCTCTCTCTTTCTTGGTATCCTTGTGAAAACCCTCTCTCAAAGAGTCTTCACCCCTTTTAGCCATCTCTGGAAAGAGGCAGCATTTGCGCTTGGACTGCAATGGGACTTTATAAACCAGACTGAATTACCAGAAGAGGTATAGTAACTGTTTGTTCATTTCCACAGCCTTCCTGCTGAGTCCGCCGGGCAGCCACACTCATTTTCTATTCAGACACTCATAATGGATGACCTTGGTCTTGTCAGAACAGGTCTAGATCCCCACTAAAACAGGCAAGACAAGATAATACACTACCACTAAATGTTTACTGGAGTGGGAAAGATTTATGGTATGAATGTCCACACATTTATAGATATAATAGATATCCATGTAGATAGATATCCTCGCAGATATTTCCGTTTTTTAATCAACTGGAACAATACTTTTAGATTGAGTCTAATTCCAGCATTTGGGACACCGTAGCATTTTGTTAATCTGCACAGATGTATATCTGTAGTTGACGGAGTTCAAGCTTCTTTAAAAAGAACATTCAGGAAGAAATGTCTTGTCCAGGCCTCTAAGCTGAGACACAATACAGACAAAAATTGGTACGGCATGTTCATGGATTAATATAATAATGCTCAACATGCCTTGGCACGCATGTCCTGCTTTACACATTCTTTACAAAGATTTTTTTTCTTTTGTGGAAAGGTTTCCATTTATAGCCCTCCAGTCAAACCTGTCACAGAAGCAGACAATAGGCCTTTATTAGTCTATCGCCTACAATGCTGCACAATGAGGGCAGATCTCCAATCGAAGGAGAACCAGCAGTTCCCTTTAAAGATCCTGTCTGGGGCTAATCTGGTAAACTCCAATAAACGCTCCTCAACGCCCCAGATGGAAGGAATTAGAAGCCCAAGACAGTGCAGAAAGGCCTTAAGCCTGCGATATACTGTACCTCTGAGATTAATTAGCCTGCAAACGTAGATATTTTTATAGAAATCCCACATTACAACAGGAATTACCATGCGTTTGTCCACCACCACGGCAGACAGTTTTGTGCCATGGCCGAGGCAGAGAGCAGCGGCGCTAGGCAAGGCCCCACTGTGTTCCATAATGCATGGTGGCCTCATCCCCCCTCTGACAGCACTTAAGAAACCTACAGCCATTTGAGTGACAAAGATCTCATCTATTTTTCAGTTTTGACTCTCACTGTATGACGAGGAGATCTGGGCACCGTGGTACGTGTGTGTGTGTGTGTGAGAGAGAGAGAGAGAGAGAGAGAGAGAGAGAGAGAGAGAGAGAGAGAGAGAGAGAGAGAGATGTGAGTACATGTCTGCATGGGTGTAGGGGCAATTAGAAATAATGTTGTTGGACAACAGCCTTGGATTTACTCACAAATGATCTCGACCCTCGGCGAGCATGGGGGAGTCTGCATGTGTGAGTCAGAGTTTTAATGAGTTCTTCTCATGCGGTCCTCCACGGTCTCAGTCACTGCCGCTGCAGCTTCACTGTTTTGCTCTTACAAATCTCCGCGCCGGAGTACATGTGTAGGATAAACCTTCCAATTGAAGGAAGATAAAGGATACAAACCCGACAAAGGGATCTGCACCTACTACTGTATGAGTGGAGGAATAGAGACAATCTCCTGCCAGTGAGAAATCTATATCAGATTGTTTTTGTGGAAATGACCTGCAGCAGCCAGCTCAGACCCCCATCTCTCTGTGTGCCAGAAAGCTTAGATTGTGAGTCACCCATTCATCCGCTCTTGTCTCTCTGAAATGAATTTTATTTGATGTGGTCTTTAACCACATGAACACTAGTGTCCCTATTCTGGGCATGTCATAATAGCCAAACATTTGAGGAGAACATTCAGTGAAAATGGCATATATACATCACAAAGTATTTTGCATTGTGAGCTTGTAGATCTGCTATTTTCAAAAATTTTTAACATTTGTGGAATAAAATAACATAAATGCGCAAAATCTCTGTCCATATATCTGTAGTTCACGTATCTTGGGGGTTCATTTAACTCTGGACACCTTGGTTACATTTTTAACACTTTTAAAGTAGCGTTAACCACTTAAAGCACATGCTTTGTGACTGGAGTCCCCCAGGGGTCTATACTTGGCCTCCTCCTTTTTTCCCTTTACACCCAATCTCTTCGCTGAAAATAGCTGACCTACAAACGCATTGTAACGCGGCACATTGTCAGCTTGTAGATCAGCTATTTTCACCGAATGTCCACCAATAGGGACGCTAGGATCCATGTAGTTAACACTCCGAAATATGCTGTGCAGAGGCTCAGACCATATGGTGCATTAGACAGACTCTCAAAGGTGTATATGCCCTCATGGATGCCACTTGTATTGATTTCTATAGGCTTAAGGCACTTTTCACTTAAGGCCAGGGCACAAGTGTGAATAGACTGACTGCATATTCAGCTGTTAATGCTACAATCAGGTCCAATTAAAAATGCATGAGGCCACCGATGTGAAGATAAGGGTCGTCCAATGGGCCTGTAATAGTCATTAGATAATGAGGATTGATAAAACTTATCAGGCACAATGTTAAAAATGCTTCTATTGATTAGGTTGCACCTTAATAATGAAAGCATGGGGGCCCGCGAGGGAAAAGCCATGGATCATTTTGACAAAGAAGCCTTAGATCAGGGATGAGACAGAGTATAGGGACAATTAATCCCCTAGAGACACTGGCTGCTATCAAATAAAGTAGTTGCAGCCCAACGCTGTGTCTAACCTTGCTAAAGAGCCTTGAAATCACAGGTGACCACTTGATAAGTTCTCCCTTGCCGTGTGTGCCAGGTGAAACAGAACTGCTGTTTTCAGCTGTCCTGGTTGGGGGTTGAAGGCATGCGGTTTTCAAGCTGACCCTGTCTGGTGGCTCCAGCAGAGCAGGTCAAGGGCACCAGGTGCCAAGCTCATTAACCTCGGCAAGGGAAGTGTTACCCTGAGACAGTGGGTACACGTGGCACCAGGTCACATCCTAAAGTGCTGCTCCTTGTAAAACCTGCACTCTCAAAAGATGATTTAGCAGTGCTGGTATTTTAAATATTCAAGCCGTTTCCCTGAAGTGTTATGAGGGTTGGTGTGAGGGGAATCGGGAATTCTGTGTTATACTCTATCGGTTATACTCCATGAAGATTTATGTAGGAGCTATTCTTTAGAAGTTTTGGGTGGGTGGGGGTGTTGTCAGAGAGTGTTAGCTTGGCTGGGCTGTGTTAGGTGCGGTATAAGCCACGGGTTTACTGGAGATGACTTGATGTTGTTATGCTGATACCTGGGCCTCTCAGCATATCTTCATTTATAATGCTGCTTGATCACTCATGAAGCATCCGCCCCTGTTCAAACAAGGCCCTTGTCCCAGACATACCCAAATACATATATCTATCTTGCCTATTAATCAGGGGCACCCAGCTGTGAGTTACGCTTTCCTGTCCTATCTCCCAAAGTCCACTCAGGAATCAAACAGAGGTTTGGTGGTATCACTGCCCATGTTTGGATTTCATCTGGAGTCCTGAATTGTTTCAAAGACCACAGTCCTAATAGATAGAGGACTGGAGAGTTCCAGTCTCTCGTTTATATAGTATTTTGGAGCTGCAACTTAAAACTGAATCCAAGACATGGGCATAATACTCACTCAGTATTTTCTCTCACTCAGGTTCTGTTATAGTAAAACTAAATAATATAAACGCAGGGAGATGCATCAGATACACAGAGAAAGACAGACAGTGGAAGATGATGCAAAGTTAGTTAACATTTCCATGCTGATCAATACATTACCCTATCGTATAGCTCATATTACATTGTGATAAAACACTTTATGGATGGTCTAATGGTGATACTAAATTGACTATCATTTGAATGTCATAAATGGTCCTTCATGGAAACTTGACTTTTATCAATCAACATTTAACTGAGTTTTATTTTTATTTTATTGAATACTTTATTAACAGTTGAGTATCAGCATTAAAATATAATAAAAATATTTATAAAATAATAAAGCACCTTATCCATTAAGATGTGTACATTTGAAAATTCTACCATAGATTATAATGAAGGCATTGGATGCCAGAAACATTGATAACTTTGCCAAGATTTACAGTCATTATCTTCGCCAGGCCGGAACGGCCAGGGGCAGGGATTATGCTTTTGCCCCTGTCCGTGTGTCCGTCCGTGTGTGACTGTGAGCAGCTAATCTACGGCAGTGCTGGAACGATCAGCATGACATTTTGCAGGCACACTCCCAATAGGCCAAGGAAGAACCTCAACCACAAATCGGCCTCATGGTGGTGCTATAACAGGCCACTTCACGTTTTGGCCTATAACTTATAGGACCTATAACTTAGAAGACCACAATGGAAACAAGTCCCCAGTCTTTTTTGTGTTATCCTTTTAGCCTAAATGTCTGACTGTACCACGTGCTGTTTACATTTCTGACTAATAAAGTATTCAATACTTTACAAAAGTTTTCAGGATGTGCCTGTTTTGCAAAAGAAAAAGCCCAAAATCATGAACGCAGCGTCCAATATGTCGCAAATCCTATCCAGACAGTGAAGGCCACCAACCCAGTGGTTCTCAAAGTGGGGTCCACGGACCCTCTGGGTTCCTTGAGGGGGTTTTGCATGGTCACACCTTAAAATAAGTGAAACACGAGGCAAAAAAAAACGACACTTGTCTGAAATAGTTTCCAACTCAACGCAGGTGAATATTCCATGACATTTCATCAGCAGTGCTAGTGCTGGTTGTGGGGAAGGATGGGAGGCCAGTGCATACACAGGTGGTTTGGGAGGAGGCGTGGGTGTCATAACATTTCTCCTAGCACTGCTCCATGTCACATGAGTGAAGAACGGACGAACGAATTAATGAATGGAAATACAATTGATATTCCTTTCAGGCTATTGATTTATTGATCATGTATTTATTATTCATTTAGAATTCATCTTACTTCAGTTACATTCATATATGACTGTATGCTGATGTGTCTGAATGTAACGTCCTGCTCCTCACAAGGAAAGTAATGAGTCTGATAATTAGTCTTATGAGTTTAGTAGACCCTCGGTGTAGTAATCAAGCAGCTATCCCTCTGTTAGCAAGCAGCAGCAGCAGCTGCAGGCTCATGGCCAGGTTAAGTAGCTATTCCTCTGTAGGCAAGTGGCAGACCCAGACAGCAAGACGACAAGTTACATGGTTTTCTAAAAGCATGGGGGATGTGTCTTGTATCAGGTGTCAGTATTCTGGCTAAGGCAGTGACTATGGCCTCGGCGTATAGCAGTAGGCCTTCCATTTGCAGTTGCTGAGAATGGAACACATTTTCATAGTTGGTCAAAGGAGTGTCTCCGTTCTCATTCGCTGAGAGTGGAGCAGCACATTTCATAGTCAGGCAGAAGAGACCTTCCACTCTCAGGTGCTGAAAACACATCTTTTTGGTCAGACAGAGGAATGTCAGTCCTATCATATCATAACAATTGCATGTTGTAGAATCTGTATTTAAGCTGCCCCAACATCCAGATCGGTGTCAGACTCCCGTTGGCTTCCAAGGCAAGAATGAATGCCAACAGTGAAGGCCACCTCAATAACTACAGTATCTCACCGTCCAAATTAGTTAATTAACAATAACAAACATACATTTAGTAGTTATATCTATTTGAATGATGACCAATATGATTTAGAAAATGTAAATACATTTTTGGCAGCTTAATCCTATCCTATATATTAAAATTGCCTAATGGGCGGACAACATGCACTGATGTCAGACACAACAGGAACCGTTGCCTGACAACCAGAGCCGGCACTTCCATTAGTCCTAGTGCACCATGAGGCTGGGGGGGTACCCACCAAGCCTAGATTTGAATTGATTTGTTTTAAAGAATTGAAATATATACATGTGTATTTCTTTTATAGAACACATCATCATCATCTGTTTTTCCGTCTGGACACTAACAAGCAATACGTCTTTTATTCAATGTTAATCCAAAAAGCCTGGAGGTACTGGGCGATCTGACACACAGGGAGACAAGGAGTTAGAGAAATTCTGGTAACAAGCAATATCTGAGGAGCTGAAGCGCATAATATCTCCACATTCCACATTTAGAGGGTCCGTATCATATAACCATGTGATTATTTTGTTCACTGTGGAACGTTTCTCTCCAGTATGGATACGCTGGTGTCTCTTCAGATTACTTAATTCATTAAAACTCTTGTCACACTAGCTGTTGACAGTGGAAAGGTTTTTCTCCATTGTGGAGGCGCAGGTGTGTCTTCAGGTTACATGACTGACTGAAACTCTTGTTACACTGTTTACAGAAGAAAGGTCTTTCTCCGGTGTGGATACGCTGGTGTGTCTTCAGTTTATCTGACACACTGAACGTCTTGTAACACTGTTTACAGTGGAAAGGCTTTTCTCCAGTATGGATGCGCTGGTGTGTCTTCAGGTTACCTAACTCACTGAAACTCTTGCCGCACTGTTTACAGAAGAAAGGTCTTTCTCCAGTGTGGATACGCAGGTGTCTCTTCAGGCTACCTATAACACTAAAACTCTTGTTGCACTGTTTACAGAGGAAAGGTTTTTCTCCAGTGTGGATATGCAGGTGTGACTTCATATCATCTAACCGACTGAAACTCTTGTCACAATGTTTACAGTGGAAAGGCTTTTCTCCAGTGTGGATGCGCTGGTGTGTCTTCAGGTTACCCAACTGACTGAAACTCTTGTAACACTGTTTACAGAGGAAAGGTTTTTCTCCAGTGTGGATGCGCTTGTGTTTCTTCAGGTTACCTAACTCACTGAAACTCTTGTCACACTGTTTACAGAGGAAAGGTTTTTCTCCAGCGTGGACAGGCTGGTGCGACTTCAGGTGAGATAACGTGCTGAAACTCTTGTCAGACTGTTTACAGATGTGGGGTTTCTTTCCTGTGTGAGTCAACTGATGAGTCTTCACTTCTGGCTGAGTTAAAGTCTTGGTAAACTGTTGATGACTGTGATATGTTGGTTCATCTGTCTCTCCTGGTTTATGGCTGGTTATAGAGCTGCTGCGGGTGATTTTCTGACAGGCTGCTGAGGTCATCTGTCCATTGCTCAGCATTTGGTAGTAGAGGTCATTGTGGCTCCTCTTCATGTGTTTATGAGGAGGACACTCAGAACAGGGGACCTGAGTATGGGGAGATTGGGAGCTCATTCCTTCCAGGAGCGGTAGTCCATTGTCAAACATGCTGCTAAACATGCAGTGTTGGGGATGGAGTCTAGGTGTGTTGCTGCAAGATTTGTCCTATCTCTCTCTCTCTCTCTCTCTCTCTCTCTCTCTCTCTCTCTCTCTCTGTGTCTCTGTCTCTCATAAATCCAACTCTACACCTCTCACAGTACTTGAATAAAGTGGAAGTCTGAAGTAATTTCCACACCTTATATAGGCTGACCAGAGATCAGGGCTGACAACACACACAAATACAGACCATTGCCATGCATACCTAAAAACACTGATTTGTGCAGTTTGTGCATGTGTTCTGTACGTGGCAGAACACATGGGGGGGGGCAGGTAAAATCCTGCCTAGGGCACCAAATTGCTCAGGGCCGGCACTGCTGACAACGCTGATTTGCTCATGTGGCGGGGCCGACAGGGTCCGTTGTTGAGCCGCAATGTGTCCCTTTCATGCCCAAATGGAGTTCAGTGTTAGCTATGCCCAAATATGGAGTCCAGGTCATACTATAATGTCAGTAGTATGATGTCATATTGATGACATCAGAGTACTCTATATATGGGGATTTGGGGATTTATCTATTTTTTTATACAACCGCCAGTCCGACTGACTTCCCACTCAGCACATCACTCCCTTGGGTCCGAGTTTGAAGTCAATCGGTCAGACGTATCGGTATCGGTTGGATTGGCAGCTCTGGACAACCGGATCTCCACAAATAGACGTATATATACCCA
The DNA here is from genome assembly GCF_963280865.1 of Gymnoscopelus braueri. Taxonomy (NCBI): domain Eukaryota; kingdom Metazoa; phylum Chordata; class Actinopteri; order Myctophiformes; family Myctophidae; genus Gymnoscopelus; species Gymnoscopelus braueri. Next base: position 26,654,211 of record NC_137603.1, read on the forward strand.
CATACTGTATGGGCATATCGGTCAGATCGACGGTGTGGGTAGATGTGAGGGTCGAACACTAGATGGGAAATAGGCCATATTGTCGCCGGTGCCTTACCCATTATCCCTAAACTTTGCCATTTCTTACTATTTTTTAAAACATTTTCAAATAGTTCAACTAGCCGATCTACATCGACACGTTGTGAGCTTGTAGATTGGCTATTTGAACTATTTGAAAATGTTTTTAAAAATAGTAAAAAATGGCAAAGAAGTTTAGGGATAATGGGTATACGGCACCGGCGAAAATAGGGCCCTATTACTACTAGCTAGAAATTCTATTACTATTATGAATTTCATTGAGTTGAATAGCAATAGCTAGCCTATATGAGACCGGTTAATGAAGGACACTGAATTAGCATTTGTTAAGAATCAGTGAAGTTCTTGCATACAAAAGGTCAGACTGCTGTTGCGACATGGGGAGATGAAAAGCGTTCTACTTTTTGGGGGGGAATGTCATGATTTGAATTAAGATTGTCAGATTGGCTGTAAGCTCGTATCACAGTGCAGGCGTCTTGTATGACCTTTTCAAGGAATTGTCATTTTCCGCCCCCGTGATGCCACCATGGCTCAGCGGTGGAGAGGCCCCTCTCCTCTCGCCATGTAATTTGTCCTGGGTGTAACCGTTCACACTGCACTACTCCATCCAGTCGTCCAGATGCCTATATGTCTACAGACCAGCAGGCTGCAACTGGAGAATAACGAGAAAGATGCCGCTCAGGGTTCTACTCCATGCTCCGTGTGAGGCAGGGTACTGAAGGCCTCCGCTTTACCACTGATGTTTATTACAGCTACTGGACAGAGCGTCACACACTCCCAACCCTGCTCCTATATACTGAGAACGCCCACTGATCTAAAGCAAATATCATCACAGCTAACGATATTAACTACACTCACATGAGCAGCCAAGCACACAAGCATGCCAGAGAAGTTGTGCGGCACTTTGGAGTAAACTATTTAATGTTGCCCTGTCATAGTGATGCATGTCCACAGAATAACACAGAACACCAGTAGTGACATAAATCATGTACACCATGAGTAGTTTTTCTATGAAAATCTCTTCCTTCTTTATAGGAAATATTTGGCTTGTACTTTTATGTTACAATTAATTTAATAACTGCAGCAGTAACAATAATAACAACATTTATCATTTATAATTAAAAAAATAAAAATAATAATAATAATATTCTGTCAACAAGACAACATTATTGCAGAAACTGCAGGGTTCTTGTACACTTAAAGTTCCTGTCTACATGTCCTCTGGTGTTCCCCTGTTCAATGTACATGTCAAGTATTTTTCTACCCCAAAAATGTCCTCAAAGGGTCTTGACAGTACCTTCACCGCGACAAGAATCATAATATAGGGTAGGTACCCTCACTAAAACATGCAGTAATCCTGCACACTATACTGCCTCCCCCTGGCCAGCCGGGGCGCCTGATGGAGGGGAAAGGAACTGGTTGGAATAACGTGTTCCTTCCACACGCTACGTCCAACCAGGGAAACTCTCCCCTGTCAGGTGACAAGAAGGTCAGTTGGCTCTCATGCATTGAAGGGGGCATGAGCTCGGCCCTGGCCTCCCTAGGTTGGCAGAGGGAAGGTAGTGCCCAGGATTACATCTAGATAATTGGCACTGGGTGTAAAAAATGGGGTTACAAAAATCGTGGGATAAAAATTAAGTTAAAAAAACTAAAAAGAATCATAATATAACAAGCAATCTCTTCCTCATTGACGGCCTGGACCCATGTGTGTCGTCTTGTTTTGTATCACTCAACGACCCTGCATGTTTCCTCATTGACTAATACTGCATTTAGTGAGGCCCTGATTGGCGTTCGGCATGTGACGTCACATCACATCTTAGTTGGGTGCTCTGCGTCAAAGCTGGATTCAAGTGACTGCTAGTCTGAAGACCAGAATTCAAGTTGTAAAGCTGTACTGTACTGTATATTAATGCGACCAGGATTTTCAAGGGTAATCTCTAAAAAGACATTAACCAAACAAAAACCAAAACAAATATTGAGGGAGGGGGACTTCAACATGACTTTAAATCATTCTTCGCTGAACAACTGTGTCGCTTGATGAAAATACTGCAACTGATGGTAGACTGAACCTGGTCATTCTAGTGTCACCTGCCTGCGGTCCAGTAATTAAAACCTGTCATCCACATCCTTCTTCTCCGCTAAACTCTCTTGGCAGATGACAGGATTCAGATTAACTGCAACTCCTCTTTCTCTGACTCTGAAAGAAAGGAAGTTACGGTGAGGGATATGTGTAGTTGTATATGAAATACTAGACAAGCACGCACGCACTCTCTCACACACAGACACACACACACCGTAGCCATTGTACCCGTCTCTCTGTGTCCCTTTTGTGCCCATATGGAGATCTCTGAATCTGTCTGTGTACCTGTGTCCCTTTTATGCCCATTATATGGAGATCCCTGAAGTCATTAGTAGGCTATATGCCCATAGCGTACCCTGTATATTGGCATGCCCATATATGGGCATATTGGTTGGATCAGCGGTTCTGGACAACTGGATATCCATATATGTCCATATTTGGACGTATCAGTCGGATTGGCGGTTCTGGACAACTGCATATTGGAACGACTCTGTGGCGGGCACCGCACCCCCTCGAGTCCTTGCCAATGCGCGTGCCGAGTTTGAGGTTGTCGGTCCAATATATGCACATGACCATAAATGGGCATTGTGGTCAGATCTGTGGTCTGGACAACTGGATCTCCATTATATGCCTACTGTATATATGGGCATATCAGGTTTGTTTATGGTTATGTCAGAGTCAGAGTGACGTGGCCGTCACACACACACACACACACACACACACACACACACACACACACACACACACACACACACACACACACACACACACACACACACACACACACACACACACACACACACACACACACACACACACACAGGAGAGAGAGCCCACTAAGTATTATCCAGAATTTGCTGAAAGTGGGATCCTTATTAAAGCTAAACTGCCAAACCAGTATATTGGCTGGCAGATTAATAAACTAATGAATATAGAAAATGTAACCAACGTACCTTGAACAACTTATATTAACTACCAGCCCTTCACAGTCAAATTTAAGTTTGTTTGTTTAGTCATCTATGGCTCAAAAAAATTAAGTACATGGTTCACTGAAGCTCTCCGTATGGGTTCAGCCCTCCCAGCCAAAACAGTCCCAGGACGTTATCAGAGCAAAGCTACTGTATGTATGTAGCACTGGAGATGAGGTGTGAAAGACACTTGATGTTTTTAATGGTGTTGAACATTCTCTCAGGGGTTTTACTATACAGTATACGTATGATAGTGCCTCTGTTGAGTTCCCCTCAGACTGGCCTTCAAAACATGGATACCAGAAATCTTTGGAAATTAATTAGAAGCAAATCCTTTCTGTCTGCTGAAGTGTGGCATTTAAGGCATTGTCCTTGGTGCTCGTATAACACCACCTCTCAGTGTCGACCCCTCTCGTCTCCACCGGCTGGATAATGCTGCCTAATCCACAGCAATCACTCCAGTTCCTGTTTTCTAGCTCTAGTCCTTTCTAATTGCCTGGCATTATTAGGTACTTTACTTGTAAATTTGCAGGGTAGAAACATCACTCTACTGCATCCAAGCAGTAAATGATCCAATTTTGCTTAATTTCCATCCTTTCGTCTCCCTGTCCCTATTGTTTCTTGACTCTGTGGTTTGGTAAAAGCAATAAAGTGTTGGATTCAGGGTACAATATTCCCACTCATTTATTGAGAAATGAAATAAAGGGGATCAATACAAACTAATACAACCTGTATTGCATTTAACTACTCAGAGAAGTCATCAATAATGCAGAGACGTGGGACATATTGCATTCAATGTCCTTTGTTAGATTCACTTCAAATACTGTGGGAGACTGGCATCTGGCACAGCAGGATTTTGTGCAGCAATAACGCTCACCATAAAATAATAGGTAAAACATCCCAAATCGAAAACACAGACAAAACCGTCTGCCGAAGGCCAGGCTTGAAAACACACAATCCAGTGCACTTGTTCACCGCACTAAATTCAAACAGGGACCACAATAACTTTTGTTGAACACTCAGTGTTCCTCTCCCAACAAGCATGTCTGGATAGCAGCACAATAGAAAACAAGGAGCCAACAAAAGAAAGCGGCTTAGAAAACAACAAAACAAAACAGCAGGCATTATCGTCATCATCATCAACATCATCATCATTGACAATAACTACAATAGCAACAACAACAGCAACAAAGGCTATACTAAGTAATGAAGTCACATTTATATTCATCTTTGTTGTATGAAGTACAATAAGGTTTCCTTTCAACTGTGATGTTTCATTTGGTGGTGCCAGGACTGTCAGTGGACCATGCAAAAGAGGGTTTCATCTGCCCGATGTTTACCCAGCATGCACACACCGCTCACAGTCTAACTAGGCCAGCAGCAGGCCTGCCACTTTCAGTTGGACTAGTGAGGCCCAGATTAATGAAAGGCACATGATTGGTGGAATGATATGATATGATATACAAAAGCAAGTGTCATCAGGCTGTCATCTTTCCCTTGTTCACCCTTGGTATCTAATGGCAAGCTTTGGGCCATGTTGACTGCTTCTACGCCCTTTGCCTCAGTCAGACTGAACATCCTTCATGTGTTCCAGGGATATCGGCCATCTAGCTGGCAGGCAGGCAGAGCCATTTATAACACAAGTCAACAACTTGTGTTATAAATCTTTACAAGTCAGAGACAGTGACAGAAACTGAGACACTGTGACTTTCCAAACATTCAAAACAGAACAAATTGGTTGGATAGAGAGGAAACCCACACAAATCCATGTGCTTATGTGAGTGTGCGAGGAAAACGGAAACAGAAACGTGTTAGTTGATGTGAACGGGTTAACATGGGTTATTTGACCTGGGTCTGTGACTTTGGTTTTGTACAGGTCCGACACTACAGGGCTGTGGTACAAAAGGGGGAACACAAGATAACACAGTAACCTTGGTTAATAATCAGAGCGTGCTAGTACTGTAACTGTGTTGAACCCATGTTTAATATCCAACCTCAGGGTTTGTACGTGGGTCATACACAGTATAAAATATCAGTGTTAAACATTAACTCAATGTTGGTCAAATGTAAAGAAAAAAAGAAAAGAAAAAAGGAAAAATGGCCCCGGGTGCATTTGGTCCATTTGTAGTACACTCTCAAAATGTATAAATAAACACTGATAATTGTGTTGTGAGAAAGTGAGGAGAAAGAAGAGGAAAGACAGGTGGAGGGCTTGGGTGGGGGAATGGGGATGGTGAGGACACTTTTTCCCATCAATATCTCAGTTACAGATTAGGTCACTCAGATATTTACATTTCAGCTGAGATCCTTTGCTAATAGCAATGCAGCAGTGTGGGCCTTAGGGGGCTTATTTTTGCCTTGAAGCTAATGCACAGCCATCACGCATGCCTCATTCCATTTATAAATACACTTAATTTGATAATTAAGTAAACAAATCTGCACCACCGAAGCTGTGGCATTCCATTTAGATCAAAGGTGCTCATACTCTCTCCTTTTGGAAGTTCAAAAATAATGGCACCAAGCCAATTTGAATAGACCCAGATTTCAGTGAGGTCTCTCTGTATGCAGTGATTGAATCGAAACAAATCTGATGAAATTATTGCTGCATATTGCTCTCTGTCTGTGGATATAGCTTTTTATGAATATATTCAGGTCCTCCGTTTTATCTCTGAAGTTGTATTCAGATAACCATTCGTTTTCCTGAGTGAGAGCGAGACAGTATCTGGAGAAGCGCCACTGATACCAATACAAGCTGTGTGGTTACTGGAAGCACCCTTCAGTTCAGATCAAAACACAGATTACTGCAATACCTTTTATTTGAGTTTCACATTTGGCATAGATCATCCACTGTATTACAAGTGACAAGACAAATATCTTTCATAACAAATCAATTCACTGAAACATAAAAGAAAGGAATTGCTTTGGGTTCCAAAGTTCATGTTGTAGTCTGCAATAATTTCTTGATGCATTAAAAATAGTGTAATGATATTATGATGGCAGTTATCATCAAGATTTTCAATAACTATGGCTAGACTTTTGCCTTGTACTTAAGAACAGAACAGATTAGCAATTAGGCCCTCATCCAACCTTTGTCGGCACTCTGGCGACAGCTTGCAGGAGAGAGAATGCTGGGGTAGAAACATGCAAAAGCTCTTTATGTAAAAACAGTAGGAGAACTCTGAGTCAAAATGTCTAAATACAGAAATGAATAAATAAATATGACGAAGTGCGGGCACAGTTCTCATTTTGCAGCTTGGATGAAGCCTTGTCATACGGCACTTAAAAGCGAGGGGGCTGGTCTACCGGGAGGTTGAGATGTTTATTCTAATGGATGCCATAATGAATGCATATAGAGTCAGGCTCTGGCTCCGATAGGGGGCTCCGTGCCAGCACGGCTTTAAAGCGGTACGGTCACAAGCCAGCAGCCCTGGGCACTTGGCACGGCTACGTCGCCACAATCTCCCTGCACACACAGAAAACAGCAGCAAGGACCTGGAGATAACCACCCGTGAAATCTCTCATCACATGCCTTTGATTACTTGTCCACAATTTACTGTTTTTAAACCCGCCACTTCAAAGACAGTAAATAAAACATGATTTCTGTGACACCCTCCCGTCTCCATGGACCCTGTTTGTTGAAGACGCCTGACGAAAAGTTGTCCTGAGGTTCCCTTGTCTCCTTTCAAAACAGTAAGCCTCTTTGCACAGCAGAAACACACAAAATTAAAACCAGGTGCTGGATCATCGTCAAGTAGTTAAGTCATTTCATGGGGTGAATAAGGGGGGAAAAAATGGAAAGCTCTGAAAGGAGGACCACATTTGGAATTTTATTTTTCAAGATTTAGTAGTATGAGTGTGTGCACATACGTAGGCCTGTGTGTGCTCGTGTGTGTGTGTGTGTGTGTGTGTGTGTGTGTGTGTGTGTGTGTGTGTGTGTGTGTGTGTGTGTGTGTGTGTGTGTGTGTGTGTGTGTGTGTGTGTGTGTGCGCGTGCATGCGCATGTGTCTATTGTAATGTATTTATATGTTATGTGTGCGTGTGTGCCTGTTGGGGGGTGAAGAGTGAGGCGCTTTATTAAAATGATGAGAGCAAGTTCAATTTGAATCATGCAGTGCCTGTCAGTGGCTTCTTGAATTGCAGGGCTGATGAAATTGCTCTTGCGGTTATTTAAAAGCAGTTGTAATCCATCTGAAAAGGCTGTGATATAATCCATTTAATTTCTTATTCCTCGCAGCAATAACATTGAGTAACAAAAATCTATCAAAGCAATGTAGCCTGGTGATTTAGTAATTATCTTTATTTTACATTACTGCAATTCAGCCTGGATTAATTGGAGTCTTATCTGAACTGAGCGGCAGGTCACTTACCTCAATACACCACAATGTGCTTTATCTTAATCATCAGCCTCCACAAGCTCAGTGGTGAACCCTCTGTGCCTCTATACCAATGATTATTTTCCAATGCATAAAATCATAAAACATATTCAGGAAAAACATACAGTACGGAAACTACCAATTACAACGTTTTTTCTTCTTATACACTCAAGATAAAACTAGGTCTAAGTCTAAAAATAAGTTCAATTCTTTGCGACAGTATAATATAAATCTGTTCTTGCAGAAGAAAAGGTTGCTGGTGAAATAATAATAAAATTACTAAAGCATGAATGTCGTATGACACATTACTGACATATGAAAATAATGTATTTCATGTTAACTAGTAATTTTGTGATATTCAATTCATAAATCATTAAGAGAACAGTCCAAATACCTAGGATGAAAAAAAAAGAAGAAAAAGAAACAGCACATTTCCTATGGCGGTGGAGTTGAGTTAATTTATGGGAGATGCTGAGTGTATTCCCTAATGGGTAAGCAGGCTATAGGCAGTACCCAGATAATAATACCTTGGACAGCCACATAACTCAGCTTGTCTCTAAGAGCTCTCGGTATCTCCTCTACCTGGACTATCTGACATCTGACATTAGATAAATCACTGGCACTCTGCAACAAGTACAGACAGAAGAACAGGGATAAAGCAGACCTGCATGGCCTCACAGAGACAAGGTGAGGGCTAAATATTTAGGCCCCTTAATCATCATAAAGGCTTTTGTCTGCATTATGGTCAAGTTGACTTGTCAGTTGACAGTCAAGTTGTGCGTGCGTGGTACGTGCGTGCATGCATGCGCGTGCGTGTGCGTATGTGTGTGTGTGTACGTGCGTGTGTGTCAGTGCACCAGCTTCTGCTTACATGAAGGCAAGCCCTCATATTCAAAGATTAATTGATTCCTTCACATTTGGACTCAGTTCAGAGAACCAGATAGATGACTTGTTTTGACATGGGTTTGGCACTCACTCAGTCATGGCCACTCTCACGCACAATATATACGTAGTATGTACAGTACATTATATACTGTAGATTGTAGATGTACAGGGTGAATTGGAAATAAAGGACACACCAGCATGAAGACATCTGTCAGTGACGGTGGCTCTATCGTGCTGTGGAGTGCTTTTCTGTCATGGTTTTGGTTTATTAGCATTTGGGCCAACGCTAATTTCCATAAAATGATTGAATATGATCATTATTTGGGAAAATAATATTTGGGAATTCCCATCAGAAGCTTTTTATATGAATGGTTCTTAAAAACGTCAGCTGTGCTTTGTAAACCACTGCATGCCTGTGCACGCAACACTGCATTCTGGAGGCATTCCAGAGGACATCACATAAATAAATCACAGGAGGAAGGCGATAACTCCAAAATACATTTTGTTAGTCATTTGTATTTGCCTAACCCCCTGACAAGCCAACACAGGACTGCAGTGGGACTTAATGTTGGCATTTTCGTGTATTTTGACCATACCCCATGTACACCCGATAACCCCTCATACATTCTGTGGCATATATGCTCACGTCTAGCGCCCTCGGAGGACGATTTGGTCTGTCTGTATGAGTCTAATTTGCGGATATCTGCATGAGTTGGGAGGGCCTGGGGCCAACCATCTCCATGTCTTTTGGGGGAAGGGTGTGGGTGTTGCGTTAGCGGGGCCTTTCGGGACGGGAGCGGCACTCCGATAAGATCGGTGGTGGGAAGTGGTGAGCCGCGCCGTTTGTTCTCGTCGGCCATCTCTCATGTTGCACTGCTGATTGGGAGAAAAGCTCAAATTGCTTTCACCGGGGCTGCGGCTCACTCCAGCAGTAGGCAATGATAACTAACAATGCCCTCAGGACCTAGTTAAAACTGCATCACACGCGCTGGAAAAGCACTTTAATGTGGCAGCATTAGGAAGCTGTCAGTTGTTTGGCGGGGAAAACAGACTTCAACTCATTGTGGATTATGAAAACATTTGTTATCCTCGCCTGAAAATGTGTATAATCAAGTAGGAATTCTTAATTTCATTTCGTACAGCTTACCATTAAGCAAAAAGGGTGGAAAGATCATGAAAAAATAAGGATAGAGAGGCCGCACACACATTTCCATGTGTCGACTTCTCTCACAGTCTTGTTTTCTCTCCATCACTGGATGGGAGGTTTAGTTCCTGTCAAGCAGAAATGCAGCAGGTTTTGTACAATGCAACTCTTTGTGTTTTCTCTGGTAAGGATTCAGATTAGGTCTATTTTATTTTACTCTCTTATAATTGTCCAATCTATACAATTTATTTAAGTGCTACTCTATACATGCTACTTTGCTTACGATTGCATGGGGGATGACAACCGTAAGACTGCAATACTTTCTGAAGTTTGATAATAGGGATGTTGGAAATTTGTGAAAATGATGGGCGCACAATTTTTACAATACAGTATATGTTCAATCCGCAACACACACACACACACAACACATGGAGATCAGTGGCGGATTTATAATCCTGTGTAAAGTTTGACTCACCACAAACGCCTAAACCTCTCCTCTCACCAGTGGTGGAAAGTTACTAAGTACATTTACTCAAGTGCTGTACTTAAGTACAATTTTTAGGTTTTACTTTACTGGAGTATTTACAATTTTCACTACTTTTACTTCTACTCCACTACATCTCAGAGACAAATATTGTACTTTTACTCCAAAACAATTATTTGAAAACTTTAGTTACTAGTTACTTTGTAGATTTGGATTATTTTTTACGAACATACATTAACCACTTCAGCCCTATTTAAACTTTGGCTTTTTGAAAATAGCCGATCTACAAGCTCACAACATGTCGCGATGTGATGCGTTGTGAGCTTGTAGATCTGCTTATTTAAAAGATTTTAATACATTTTATACATGATACTTTGTGAAACGGGATATTCTGCATAATGAGTACTTTTACTTTTGGTACTTTAAGTATATTTTGATGCCAATACTTTTGCACTTTTACGCAAGTACATTTTGATTAACAGACTTTTACTTGTAACAGAGTGTTTCTACATTGCAGTATTGATACTTTTACTTAAGTAAAGAAATTGAGTATTTTTTCCACCTCTGCCTCTCACCCTTCACAATACCCCCAACCAATCATGTTCCTTTCCCCTTCATGGACACAAGGCAGTAGGCCATATGAGGCTATTCTATGTAAGTATTAGCTCATCTCAGACACCGCTGGACCAATTGGCGTCAAACTGTGCGTGCACATTCCAGTGGGCCACGGCAGAACCTCCACCCCAAATGTTTCATATCGGGGCCTCAGCAAAATAATCCCATTATTTTAGCCAATATTTAAATTTATATTACGTTTGAAAGTGAAGCTGAAAATGCCTTGTACAAACCTTGCATCATGATGTAACTCCCCATGTAGGCCACACCCATTTACGCCAAACTAAACTTTCCGCCATTATGCGTTCTCTTCAAAACAAAATCTTTGCTACTAGTCCTACAGATTCTGTCCAAATCATAAGCTTTTCATCCAGAGCATGTAAGCGGAGTGGAGCGAGAGCGACGCGATTTTGACTTGATCATGGAGCTGGTTTATAAAAAGGTTGGAGCGCTGCTCGGAGCGAGGACCACCTGCCGCTCCAAGCCGCTCCGGCGGGGGCCGCGCACCGAATGTTTGAGCATGCCCGGTCTCACGGACTCAGACACACAGACATCTAGCAGTGCACAGCGCACGTCCTTGATCAAGATTTAATTCAAATTTCTACTTCTTTTTTTCTTTTCTTTTTTTTTACTGTTGAACGGCCTGGTTTGAGCGGAGCATGGAGCGAGAGGTGCGCAAATCAACGTGAACGACGGCGCGACGGGGAGGTCAACATGAGCGAATAGCGAGCGTGAAACCAGCCCTCTGGAGCGCCGAGCGGCATTTCCACCCACTCCACTCCGCTCACATGCTCTGGTTCCATCAACCTCAAATTACACATTGAGGGGCCCGTAAACAACAAGTGCAATTCCACTTACACCCAGCGGGGGCGCCACAAATGTCAACGTTGCAGAAACATGACCACCAAATTAGGTACAATTGGTCTCGTCAAATTGGACTGTCAAAGAGGGCTTTGATACTCCATACTGTTTGCTTGTAACTGCCTTAAAAAATGTGTGGATGGGAACTATTTCTTACAAGAACAGCATATATCATGAACGCAACAACCAATAATCCCAAAATTGGAATCCCGTGTTGAGGGGTCTCTGTAGAACCTTTCTCTAAAAGCGCTTTGATTTTTGCCCATACAAGGCACCACAAACGTGACTGTCGTACAAATTCCTTCCGCAGTTTCCTCGATGGCTACCCCCCATGATTGGTAGGTAACCCAGCCTGGCAGATGACCATGGTGCTGACCCCGAGATCTGACGCTTCAGACTACCATTTCTGAAGGCCTTGGCAGGTATCATTAGTAGGCTCAGAGCACACCTTTCCAGTTAAAAGTCTGAATTTGAGCCCAGAATCATCAGTTGATGCATAACAGGTGTAAGGTAAACCCTTCTGGAAACTTATATTGGAATATTGGTACTGGTATCAGTATCGGCCCATTTGACCATGTAATTGGGTTATCGGACATCGGCCAAAATATCAATATCACGCATCAATAGTCTGTTGTATTTGAGTAGACATAGATATGGAAATAATATTGACATATCTACTGTATATCAACACAAATACAACATGCTATAGACTGGTAATAATGCATAACCTTTGAATGCTACAGTAAGGTAAAAAAGAAAAGTGTCTTAGCTTGATTGGCTGGACCAAACATACAGATGAGGCTGGTCAGGTGGTGAAATAAAACAGTATGATGGTTATATTGTTGACATTAGTCTTGTAAAATAGTACTAGTTGCAAAATGTTATTTGTCTTCTTTGAGACCTGCCTCTAATAGGCAATTACAGAGGAGCGTGCAAATGGAAAATGTAGAGTTCATTATGATAATTAAAAGAAAACACATTCAGAATCCATTCAAAGCATGCTGCTAGTCTTAGAGGAGACAAAGAATGATATCACCTGTTTGTTTGGCTACATTTTTCCTGGAATAGTGGTTTGCATGGTGTCTGATCCATACACACTCTACATTGACTGGGGCATAACTCAGATCACTCAACAAATGAGACACCCTTTTTTCTCTAAATGCCCCCGCTTCCATTTGGCAAAGCTCTGTGAGGGCACAAGAGGAGTTCTTATCCATGTAATATATGCTCACAGTGTATCCTGTCAAATATAGATTTGAATCAATAGCACTCTGGAGTGGCTCGTTAAACTTAAATCAGCTTGGAAGTGGGGCATGCCTGCCTCACAGCTGCTGTCATTAGCCATTGTCCTGCAGATTATTGGAGAAATGTCCTTGTGTGAGCAGATACACCACTTTACCTGAGGACCATCGGTTGGAACTCCATTGTACTGGATGACCCAGCATCGATATACAAAACAACTCAAATCATCCTACTCTCCAATCTGTACAAAGGGAAACCATAATTATCACTATCATGGTAAATTGATGCTACACTTTATACCCCTTTGATCTGTGCACAGCGCATGGCAAATGAGATCCTGCTTGGTTAATACAACTTCACAGCCATGGCACTAGTGTAGAACATTTTACTGAGATGATGAGCGGAGGAGCATCATATTTCTACTCTACAGTACCGATAAGGGTTATTTATTTATTTTTAAATAAGACAGTCAAATTCTGAATGTTAAATTAAATGGAAACCCGGAAGTATCTCTCTCCTTCCTCTGGCGTTTGATAACATAATGGGCCCAAGCATGTGCTTAGTGTCCTTTATGCGTCTACATAATAGAGTTATGATATATCTAGAGGGGGCGGACTGCCCCACCCCCACCTATTCATTTTAATAAGTTGCTCACCAGCGCTTTAAGCACCCGGAAGAACGCTCTACTTCCGCATTATTCTTGATTTGTGCTCAAATGCGGAAGACTTAAGCACAGAGCAGGCGCACTAGGGTTTCAAACGGTACACAAACGTGCAGTAGCGTTTTTTTTAAATGAGGAAGTCCTGCAATCCCAGATTTGACCACCAGGCTACGGTAGCTTCACTGTTATACCGTGGTTCTGGGGGCTTGGTCTACATCACACACTACTTCCATGCCATGAGTCGAGCCCATTGGTTGAGCCCTTTTCGCTCGTTCATGTTGTGGGCCCAAACGTACAGTACCAGACTGCCCCCAAGCCCTCCCGGCCCTGGGGTCTTGGTATTTCTCCACAAACTATTGACATGTGAAACAATGACGGAAAAAAGTGTCATTTCATGTCATCGGGTATAGATTCTGCTAAAGTTTCCCTTTAACTCCGAGAGTGTACTGTACAAATGGGTAAATTATGGGTAAAATGGATTTTACTGTGTAGTTGCAGATGCTGGGGTAAACTATATGATTTTCCAAGAGGATGTCAGGAACTTGTCCAAACACACACGCAATGTGGTCACGAGAGGTTGGCTCCTGAGTGGCCACGCCTTTGTCGGAAAGGGTTAACCGCAACGGCACAATAATGAGCGTGCGGTGAGTCGTGAGAAGTAATTAGTCAGCCTGCTCTCCAATATTTACCCAGTTAATTATTTGCGAGTTTTACTCATGTCTTCCCTTCAGACGGCCCAGCCTGTGTTGTTCTTTCCACACCATTTATCTCTATCCACCCCTCCTGGGTTCTCATCCCTTTTTTTCCTTTTCGTCATTCTTTTTTCTCCCCCTTTTCTCTCTTCAGGGATGGCAGGGGGTGGGGGTGGGGGGGGGGGGGTGCCATTTAGTGAACTTTTGCCAGCGAAGGTGTTAGACCGCTGTCCCCGGTTGTGCGAGGTCATCCGTGATTATTTATTCAGAGGTCTCGTTTGTCTGCCTGTTGTAGTGAGATGATGCAGAGATGGAGGGCAGCTGGCTTTTCATATCTCAAGTACACAGTAAAATCCTGAGTGTTAACTCAGAGAGATGTACACATGTAACCACGTGGAAGGTCCCCTCTGGTTACATGTGTACACTCTCGGAGGTAGAGGTGGATAGATGAACAGTGGATTGTACGATACTGTGTATATCGGCTCAGGGCAGCGAGAGGTCAGGGAATGGGGGGGGTTCGATGTTCCGAGGACGCTCGTCGATCTGCTATTTTCTTCGAAAGCTTTCCCCCACAATAACAGAAAACAGAAAAGACACTAGTAAAGAGCCCTGAGGGACTCCGCTCAACCATATGGATATTTTAGTGGTTAACCATTTAAGCCCTCGAATGTTCTTCATATAGTTAAAATAGGTGATCTACAAGCTCAAGCTTATAGATTAGCGAGCCATTAAAAAAAAAAGGTTGTACATTTTCACCTATAATGACATGCACACAATAGGGACGCCAGTTTGAAAGTAGTTAGAAAGTCCAACGGTCACTCTGTGACCGCAACAGGAATTTTCCTCTTCCCATCTTAGCAATTCCAGAAAGAATAGGAAATTAAAAAGCGAGATAAACCAATTCTACGATTGTGGGATGTATTTCAAATTGGCTGCCCACACAATATGTGATATCATATAATGTCACAACAAACTTAATCTCATAATAACCCTGCATTTGTCCATGAGCCGGCCAGTATAATGGACCCAGGCCATGGCTGCAGGAATTCCATATTTCCAGTGGCATTGTTTAATTAACGTTTCACATGTGTGGAGGAAATATTTTTTTCGGCCCAAAGTGGGGGGTCGGAGCTGAGGGAATGGGGAAGGGGCGGGGGTGTGGGGGGGTGTGGGGGGGGCGTGGGGGGGGGCGTGGGGGGGGACAAAACAGTAATTATTTCATTATGGCATGACAGCAATAATATTACAGTAGTGCAGTGTGCAATGCTCTTATCTGTGGAACAAATGAGCTCTCCCCCCGGAGAGTAGACTGCAGCACAAGGCCTAAGGTAGGGTCTGAATTTCTCTCTCTCTCTCTCTCTCTCTCTCTCTCTCTCTCTCTCTCTCTCTCTCTCTCTCTCTCTCTCTCTCTCTCTCTCTCTCTCCCCCTACCTTTTTAATATTCTCATTCACTCACAGCACATGCAATTATTTTGAAAATAAATTTAGCGTGGATAAAAAAACAAAAAAAGAATGGTGCCTCTTGGGTGAGGCAAATGACTTCCTTGTTTTTATTGAGAAGACAAGGTGTTTATTAGGGCCCTTGTTGGCTTAATGCAAGAGGTTTCTGAGTTTGAGTAATTGTCCAATTAGGTGTAATTTCAGGATTGGCGCTAACCCTGGCGATTGTGCTGTAAGAGGAGGAGTACTACCACCGGAACACACATTAATGAATCCCACTGAGACCTGTCTACCTTTAAGAAAGAGAGAGAGAGAAAGAGTGTGTGTGTCTGCCTCTGGTTCGCCTTTCCAAATCTTTTTAACGAGGCATTATAACTGGGATTTACAATTGAGACTTCTCCTTCCCCTACTCCACTGTTCCCCTTTTTTCTCTTCGTCTATGCACTAGCGTACAAAAATAATTTATCATTCGTGTAATTTCGGTTCGCTGAGAAATTGCCTCTTATTCAAACAGAAAGGTTACCTTAATTGTTATGTAGCTCAGCTATTTATGCCCTGGCATAAAAATGCATGTACGCCGCTTCATGAAAAGGTCGTTTATTACAACTCAAATAACTTTTTCGCTCCCTTTTTTTTTTTTTTGGTATGCATTGTTGAAAGTGTTTGTTAGCTGCTTCACACTGGGAGATGGAACAAGGTGTCATGAGAAGAACTACTGTATCTGATTCAGTGACCTCTTTCTCTCTCTCTCTCTCTCTCTCTCTCATATTAGCTCACTCACTTCCTTCCCGTTCTGTCTGTCTGTCTGTCTGTCTGTCTGTCTGTCTGTCTGTCTGTCTATACAGTAGGTCGCTATATATCTACATGCTTGTATTCATTCAGACCTCTCTTGCAAGTATTTCTCCATCCGTCTTTTACCATTTCACTTTGCCTTCCTTTCTTTAGCATCACTTGTGATTACCACTGCAGGAGGGAGGAACATTGCAGGCTTTGATACAACAATTACTGGTCAGTCATGCTACCTTATATGTGCCTGGTGATTAATCAACAGACGTATAGCTGAAATTACACAGGTCCACCATGTCACAGAGGGGGAGAGAGAGAGAGAGAGAGAGAGAGAGAGAGAGAGAGAGAGAGAGAGAGAGAGAGAGAGAGAGAGAGAGAGAGAGAGAGAGAGAGAGAGAGAATTCAGATCAGAACTGTTTGAGGACACCATATAATTGCTGTAGACAAGTTGAAGATGAAGCTTTAATGAGACTTGTACCCAGTAAAATCCAGTGTTAATTTAACACAATTTACACTCTTAGATTTTACTGAGTATGCTGCAATGTTTACTTGTGGATAGCATCCTGCCGTGTAGGAGGCTTTTCTTTCTTTTTTTTTCGTGGAAGAAATAATGGGTTTTCTGCTGTTAAAAACACTAGATAATGTGAAAGGTCTGGCACACAAGCTCAAGGTGTAGGAAGGTGACTCTATTAGACAAACAGCTGACCATCCTGACATGTCAACACACGTTCACTCCCAGTGCCACCGGGTGACTTGTTATAATAGCCAGGAAACAGGGGCAGCTTCGTTTCCTCCCAGCACTGTGCGACAAACTGCATATAGGGCCATCTGACTGAGAGACAAGAGAGACCGCCTGTATAGGACACACAACAGGCGTGAAGTGGACACCATCCGGGCCCACTCGCTCTCAGCCAGGAGGTAGATAAGGCACTAAGCTTCACATATGAATGCCGACAGCATCATGAGAATGTGTCTGAAGCTCACATCTAGCTCGGGGTTCATGTCAAGGTTGCTATTCAAGCCCTCCCTGCTTCATCCCTTCTCACATTAGTGCCTCTCACGTCACGTCACACCACCACACCACTAACACTAACGCTACCACCATCACCACCAGCACACATCACATCCTCTCAGCAGTTACTCGCTGCTCATCTTCACACTAAACCTTGTCCTTCTTTCAGGCTTACGTCTCAACACTTCCCTCAGATATAAGCCATTTCAAAAAGACTCGCGAGTAGCTCGATCAGCCATACTGTATAACCGCAGCCATCACGGGCTGCCGTGCTGATACAGCCTGACATCTCAAAAGGCTGCAGGATTCAAAACAAAATCAGGTTTCCTGATCCAGCTAAAAACGGAGCCATTGGGAAGGCGCTTTTACTAAGACTCTTTGTGACGTGATGACTGGAAGACAGACTCAAATTCCTTATGAATATGGATGGAACTGTTTATGCCTCTTGGAAAAAAAATCTAATTATGTACTTGCGATAAATATTTGAGCTTTTGTAGAAAAATGAATTAAAAGAAATACCTTGCAATGCTCCTGGCAACGGATATATATTTTCTTAGGGATAGATTATTTATTTCCAATGTGTGGGCTTGGACTGTCAGTTCATACTGTCTTAAAAAGGATTATCTGCTGCACCTAGGTCTGATTTCAATTTGAATAGGTGTGAATTTATTTTGCAGTGCTCAATATCCCATACAAATAAGTCCCTCTATAATCCAATTCCACCCCCATCAGAAAAAAAAGAGATGAAATAAGAATAAGAATCTCATTATATCGTCCCACTTTATGTTGGCTTGTCCTCTCACAAACAATTTCCTTGAACTCAATATCAGTGTGTTTACTCTGAGTTCCTGAATGATTGGAAATGTAAGTGCAGGTCATGTGACATTTCTTTAATTTCCTAAAGTTCAGGTGCAGAAATGTTTCTCTGAACATTAATTCATTTGAAGTACGTCGTCTTCCCCTGCAACAGTGAACTCATGGTGATTGAATGTGTTGGTATGAAATTAGATTGAATTGTGTATCTCTGGCTAATAATTCCAGATGGAATAGCTCCTCACCTTGCTTGACATGATGCGCTCAGACAGAAATATGGAGGCAGTGATTGCTTATAGGTTCCATTCAGTGACTACAGAATGGCAATGAATCAAGCTCTGCTAAATGTTTGGAGTGGAGAGTGGCAAACTTTAACACCTAACTTATACACTGTAGTACGGCGGTGTCGCTTCCCGACACTAACTGATTTTCAAGCTGTTGCTTTGCTTTATTTTCTGTAAAGCGTCACTGTAATACGATGGAGTCTCATTATAGGCAAACATTGACAGAAATGGACAAAAAATTATTCTATTGCAAAATTTGCAGATCTACAACGTGTCACATCACAACGTGTTGTGAGCTTGTACTGTAGATTGGCTATTTTCGTCTATGTTCATCATACGACAAAGTTGCTAAATTATATAGCGTAGCATAAGGTGGTTAGAGCGAGTGTCTGTGTTCAGTTGACTCAGAGTAGCAGTGCACTTTGAGAAGTTTTGAGGCGTTTTTTTGCGCCAGAGCTGCTTTCATCTCCAAGCATTGTGTGAAATTATGGTCAGATGAGATATCTTTTTCAAAGACTCGATTACTCGAATGACAACGTCTCAGACTGTTTAAACACTCTTCAGCTGTCTCCTTTCCTAAACCCCCAAATCACCACTACCATTAGGGGTCACTACCCCTAATATTTGCTTTAAAGCAAAACATCAAAATGGCAAAGATCACGATCAATGTTCACAAGTCCAATGGTCTGGGGGTCCCTCATTATCTTTAAAAAAGAAGAAAAAAAAATCACCCTGATTGATCCAGCATGAGTGGATGGTATTGATAAATAATTAAAAAGCTCTCAGTTTAATTTGGGGGTAAGTGGTAGAAGGAGAGTGGAGGGGAGGTGGCCAGCAGCGGGCCATAGGGCCCCTGGTTGGTGTAATGAGGCCTGGCCCCCTGCTGTGGCAGGCCCCCCACCACTGCTCCGTGTCTGCCTCTCTGCTCCGTCCCTGCGGACACACAGCCAGCTGGATTTGTCTGCCATATTCACAGAAATCGATGCGATCCGGCTTGAAAGAAAATCAATAGGATGTGTCCATTTATGCCTCAGAGTGTAGGCGAGCATCTTCAGCTCAGCCAAGGCTGCCCAAACCAACGCTAGAGATTTAATCAAATACTTTCTGGGTGCTTGTTGGTGCACAACAAAATACTGGGTATTAATTCAACTCTGAGAGTATAAATTCCCTTTTTACACTCTTAACGTTGAATTGACACTCAGGATTTTACTGTGTGGCTGGGTTCGTATTTTTTTTTATCCTTGGGCCCATTTCTTTCCTAGTTTCCTTCATATCACGACGTAGCCCACGCCAAGATAAAGCTCCTGAGAGAAATATGTGTTTTGGAAAAGAGCAGAGCACAAACTATTGATAAAACATCATAACAATCAAAAGGTTGGCAATGCCAACCTACTGACGTACTAATGTATGCATCAAGGTAACAAAACATACGCAATTATTTTACAGAAGAGTGTGATTGCCAAGCGTAGCCTGGAGAGATGAAGATGTTTTTCCTACAGTACACTATGGGTTCATCAGCTCATGAGGGGTTTCAAAACACACACACGTCTCTCTCACACACACACACACACACACACACACACACACACACACACACACACACACACACACACACACACACACACACACACACACACACACACAAGCCCCCATCCCCAGCCCCCCCTGCCATTGCCACCTGGCTCAACCAGTTAACACTGCAGGCTTGGGGTCATGCCTCACGAACCCTGGTGCAGACAGCTCTAGAGGTGTGATATGAGGCCTCCAACAGCCCGACCCACTGCTTAATAACACTGCATGCCAGTCATGGACTCACACCTCCATTGTGGAGCGCCATGACTGCAACACTAAGACAAAGCAAGGTCACATCTCACATAATGTCATGTTAAGGGA
This sequence comes from Gymnoscopelus braueri, assembly GCF_963280865.1. Classification (NCBI taxonomy): domain Eukaryota; kingdom Metazoa; phylum Chordata; class Actinopteri; order Myctophiformes; family Myctophidae; genus Gymnoscopelus; species Gymnoscopelus braueri. The sequence goes on from NC_137603.1 coordinate 26,674,519, forward strand.
GGAAACACGTACTGTACAGTACATACAAACACACAGAAGGTGTATTTGAATAGTCTCTCAAAGATGACGTCCCGTGTCTTTTCCTGACCACTTTTTCTTAAACTCGACGGAAAGCATCATGTGGTCAAGGAAAGATGTGAAATAGAATACATTAAGACTTAAGGAAAAAGACAACCGCGGTGCTAAGAGAGTCTGACTGCAGGCTAGGTCATTATGTGACAGCTGATGTTAGTGACGTGAGTCTGCCATGGTGAAACTACAATGTTTAGAAGATGGACTACAAAAAGTGCATTTTTTCGAGGCACAGATGACAGATATTTACAGCCTAACACTAAATGTCCTTGTCTGTCTATCATGTTACACGCACGCAGACAGACAGACAGCCTTTCTCTCTGTCTTTCTGACGCACACACACACACACACACACACACACACACACACACACACACACACACACACACACACACACACACACACACACACACACACACACACACACACACACACACACACACACACACACACACACACACACACACACACACACACACACACACACCCGTATGCACCCAGAGGTGCTGGTCATCATGATATAAATGAAGCAAACATGATCTTGTAATTAGGTTTCAGATTTTCAAAATAATTAGCCGCTGGACTGGTCAGCATCAAACTTTTCATGCTGCCAGTAGGCCAAGGAAGAACCTCCATCCAAAATCTTTCAATTTGGTTTCACAGAGGTTCTAGGCCATTTCACATTTTGGCCTGTAAATCTTGAACTGTAGGTGGTATAATCAATGATGCAACTCCCCATACAGGCCATCAATGGCGCATTTTCTTCAAAACACACGTTTTGCTATTGCTCCTCTAAACATTTCGACCAAAAACTCACACATACTGTATCTGAAGTCATGTGATAAACATGTATCATTCAGAGTTTTCATATTCCATTCCTATAATGCTATAATTGCCTTCCAAAGTTGGCAGGAGGGGCCTATTTGACCAAAAATGCCCAAAATCGTGAAAGCATCAGCCGAGGGACCCCAGATTAGAATAACTCATTGAGGGGCCTCTAAACGATGCAGAGCCAAAAGTGATTTCACTTAGACCTATTAGTTGTCACTGTTTGATGCAGTGACAACTGCAGCAAACACCATTCTCTGCTGTCCGGCAGAAACTGGCTAACTCCAGAATGTTCATTTATCAGGAAATGACAAAAACAAAACAAAAAGTGGAGTTAGGAGGTTTTGTTCATCATTGATAAGAACAGCTGAATGGACCTTCAAGCTTAGCCTGGCATGGCCAAACTAATATCACTGCGTAGATATGAATCTGGAATCTCTGTATGGAACCTGCATTTCCGAGGGTCAAATTAAAAAAATGCATCTGGTGATAAACCCGCCATATATTTGCATATTGGGCCCTGATTGGTCCCTCACAACTTCGGACGACCTAATCTGCCAAGGGCAATTTCTTTTTGCAATGGCGGATTCGTCTGGAACCAGGCTACTTCAAGCTCACAATGAGGTTTATCCTACGATTTTGTAACCCATATTTTTTCACCCAGTGCCAATTGCCTATGTAATCCTGGGTGCTACTCTCCCTCTGCCAGCCTAGGGAGAGCCCAAGCTGAAGCTCATGCCTCCTTCAATGCATGAGGAGCAAGCAGGCCGCTTCTTATCACCCGACAGGGGGGAGGTTCCCTGGTTAGACGTAGCGCGTGGAAGGAACACGTTATTCCAACCAGTTCCTTTCCCCTCCATCAGGCGCCCTGGCTGACCAGGGGGAGGCAGTATAGTGACCAGGATTACTGCATGTTTTTGTGAGGGTATTAACTACCCTAGGAGACACGGGGAGAACATGCAAACTCCACACAGAGTAGGCCCTTTCACCAACCCCACCTAGGGTATGGGCGCTGGTGACGCGGAGGAGAGAACACGCCCCCAGCGCCCACAGCGTCCCCGGCGGGTATTGAACCCAGGACCTTCTAGCTGTGAGGCGACAGCGCTACCGACTGCGCCACCGTGCCCCCGTCAGAAGCGCTTTTTAATACTTTTCATTGGTTAAATATTTTATCAACACACAGATGTTATGGAAAAAGTTACGATATCGAACACAACACCCAATCAAATTGGAATCACATGTTACAGGGCCTCTATAGAGCACATCTCCAAAATACTTTAACTTCTGTTCAAAGGGGGTGCCAGAAATGCTAAAACTGCACCGTATGTGGTATATTACGCTATTTTCCCCGCAGCTTCCTCGGGCTCTGACGGCTGCATCCACAAGTACACAGTCCTGTTTAGGAAACCCAGTCTGTGGATATGTGCTCCATATGGAGTGCCTCTTTCCAGTTTCTTTTTAATATTGCTGGAGCAAGGAATTGTGGGCCAGCAAATCTTCTTTCCTTTCATAAAGGATAGTCCAGTGTAACCTATGCTGAAGTAGATAAGAAATGAAGCAAGTATCTTTCCTTAGCATTTAGAGAATTCAACCAGCTCTTATCATGGCTGCCACTTAAATACTTCCGGATGATTTCACCCACTTAGCAACCTTCAGCTAAAAATACTATTTGAATACACCCAGAGACAGTGGCAGGACAATATTGACAAAATAAAATATCAAAACGTTTTTGAACAAATACCTCCATAACGACATTGTGGCGATATCGTATTGTGACGCTAATATAAATGTTCTTTTACACTTTAAAAAAAATCGCAAAAATAGCCTATCTTAGCTCACAACACGTCACATCACGACATATCCTGGCCACTAATCTGCAAGAGCTAATAATTTATCTCTGGCAGATTCATATGGTTTCCTGGCTAATCATGACGTTGTGATCTTGTAGATCTTGAAGATCGGCTTGTATTTTGCGCAATATTTTAACATCTTTGACTCATTTTTATTTATTAAGTAATATATCAATATTACGATATCCAAAAGACGATATCTAATCTCATATCACAATATCAATATAATATTGATACATTACAGTCCTAAGCCACAGACAGACAATGACACATGAACATATACACGCACGCATGTTATTTTGTATTACTACGTAAAGATTGGGTCCTCTTTCACTGTCAACATTTTGATGTTAGGTGTGTTTGGTGTGTGACTTCCGACATTTACTGCAACTGTGTGGGGGGTCGTGGAGTCATCTCTCCCCACCTCTCACCCATGCAAAAAAAAAAAACAGGAAAAAGAAAATTATGCTGCGTCACACTTTTTAGTACTGATATCCGTCTAATTGATGACTTTGTGTCACATCATCTATTATGCATAATTTTGCATGGATCAAGTCCCACATTAACATAATCACCCATTGGATATTCTGCACGGTATGACACTCCAGTGAGGAGTAGCAACACAGCCTGTGTCTGTGTGGGAGCAGCACCCATGAGTTGGCTAACATGTAAGCTAATGCGCGTGCGCAAATGCGCACACACACACACACACACGCACGCACGCACGCACGCACACACACACACATACTGTATTAGACTGTTGTTAAGATGTCAGAACATTATTCACTTGAAGCTAATTCTGAGAGTCCAGCCAGTGAGTGTTTTGTTTATGTGGGGGTGCATTTGAATAAAGACACACACACACACACACACACACACACACACACACACACACACACACACACACACACACACACACACACACACACACACACACACACACACACACACACACACACACACACACACACACACACACAGTTGAGCAGTTTGGAGTGTAAGGGGTGTGCAGGGCTGCCTGCTCAGACGCTGCCGTTTGCAATCACTAAGCAGCTTTAGTGTCTCCTACCACAGTCCTGATTTAAAATTCATAAATGCTAATCCTTCATAATTTACAGTTTAAAAAGCAGCCCTGCTCACAGGCCCTGTGGCCACAGCTCTGTCAGAGTAATTATACCAAGGAGCTGGGAATGGACTCCTCACAGAGACTTTCAACACACAAGGAAATCCCCCTCACTGGCACCAGACCCAATTACTCCAAATACCTAAACAGATTAGCAAGTCATTTTCCAGTTCAATCTGGACATAGGTGCCAAATCGGTGTTATACTGTAGTCAGGTGGGTAAACAGCTTTAAAGTTGGAGCATGCCTGTTTCTTATTAAGTGGACGATATGCCAAGTAATTTTATTAGCGCTTTCATTTAATTTGTGGCCTCAGTGATTGTCTTTTACAAGGTTAGCAGGCTCTCTCTCTTTCCCTGGTGTCAGAAGGTGATTTGCTGCCCTTTCTCCCGTTCACTGACATCATGGCGTGTGTGTGTGTGTGTGTGTGAGACGTGTGCGTATGTGTGGTATAAGGACGGATGCCTTTGTTTGGTGGGGTCCCGGCGCCTAAGCAGATTGCTTTGTCCTTGTGAGGGGAAAATACATTAGTTTAGATGGAGATTATCTGTGATTCTTTCAACCAAGGTCACTAATAGAAACCCACTTTCCAAATGGTCTGATTTCTCCGTAATGGCCCACGATGGCTCCACACAGATGAAGCCCCCATAAAAGGCCCCTGCTTTACATGTAGTGCTCTCAGTACAGAATGGCTCAACACCTCTTATAAATGCATAATTTAGTATCTCAAACATTGATTCATCCCTCATCCCGATATACCGTATGGTAAACTTTGAATTACAGACGTGTGTGGAGAAGGGGAGATGGAATACATAATCATATGTGATTTCAGTATCCAATTGCAATAACACAGGAGGTCACTTTGGTTTGATATCAGAGAAGGGAGATTTCCAATCTAACATATCAATTTGTTGATATGAGTTGGGGTTCTAAGGGACTGTATGGGACGTCTGCCAGCACATTTCAATAATAAGTTGAGCAACGTATTCAGCTTGAATGCCAAAACCAATCAGAGATACAGATTGTTTGTGGGCGGTAGCACTTTGCGATTACATGCAGTCTAGCCAATAAAGTATGAATGGTTCAGATGTTCCTTGACCAGGATTTGTGGAAAACACAACAAATTACATTAATCAACTGCACAGTTAGAATAAGGAATTGGCATATTATTATGCTTTACAATAAATGTCCAGTTTTGCTCATGGGAACGCTCTCAATCTCGTTACATTTCTATCACTTTATAATTTTACCCCTTTGTATTTCTCTCTGTCTTGTGACAAACAGAGCATGCACTGTGTGTGTACAGTGCGTATTATCTTTTGTGCTTTTTATAGGTGCATTGACATCGTTTTATTGGTTTATGATATGGTATCCATTATCCAATATTAATATAGGCTATGACTTAGTTTCAGGTTATTTGTGAGGCAATTCTGCATCATTCAATGCGTTCACACTGGCAGATACAAAAGATACAAAGCTTCACAGTAAATATCTGTCGCTTTGTAGCATTGTATCTGAAGTTGACGCAAGCTCAACTTATTTGTAGCTTTGTAGCTACAAATAAGGAGCAAAAAAAGATACAAATGTATATTTGTATCTTCATGTCGCTAGCTTCCACTGAAAATGAATGGTAGACTGTATCTTTGTAGCTAGCAGTGTGAACACAGCATTATTGTGTAGTTCATACATCTGGTTGAGAGCTTGTAGTGCCAAGGTCTACTGATGTGTGGAGGAAGTATGGAGGAAATAAGGGTGCCACCATGTTTGTGGTAGATTTGAAAGTGTCTTCTTAGCTGTGTGGCTATTTGAACATTTGCATAACAGCCCAAAATAAATAATTGGAAAGGGTAATTGGTGACAAATCGTGTGTTGTTAAAGGCTCTCAAAATCGAGTGTTTTCAACAGAGTTGTGGAGAGTACTTTTAACAGCTGCTGGCTAAAGCTCTGAACATTAAAAACAACGAAAACATCCATTGTGGACACATTTTTCACAAATATTATTTCATAAAACTGTTAAAGACTCCATGTCATGATGACAATCTTCATACTGACGTTTAGTGACCTGATATGTACAAGCATACGCTCTCTCCCTGCGAGTCAGAGAGAGCAGTAAAACAGGGCTTTTGTGAATAAGGTCAACAACACAGTCACAGCCACAAAGGGGGTCTTAACACTATATCATAGTGACTCGTATCTCTAAGTGAAACAAGCAGTATTGCATTAGAGCAGATAAACAGTTGCACTGGATATCATGCAACAAATCCCATCCTTTAATGTTTCTCTGTCTTTTCTCTGTGACCTCCTATCACAAAGTATACTGATGGACTTTCCAACTTGTTGTCTCTCTTGTCTCTTCCAATGTCTGCACACGTACAGTACAACTTGCACGCACACACACACGCACACACACACACACACACACACACACACACACACACACACACACACACACACACACACACACACACACACACACACACACACACACACACACACACACACACACACACACACACACGTTCACAACCACCATAAAATCACCTCAAGATAAATCAATTAATTAAACACAGTATGTTTCCTTTCATTTCAATGAGCTCCAGGAATATGAGATGTACTGTATTTGTATGAGATAGCAAAATGAAACAGAGACCTATATGAGAAAACAGAGGAAGCGTTAACTGTATTGTTGATGACCTGCAAATACTGTACTGTAATTACACACCAGAAGCATACAATGGAGCTAATAATAGAAGCAATATTTACTATGTGGGTGTATACTCACTCAGCTGCCTGATTCTGTTACTTAATAAACCCAGCATTGCTACCATTGTAGTACTCTTGAGCCTGATTTATACGATCGTCGTACGACGGTGTGCCGTGCCAAAAATAGCCGATCTCAAGCTTACGATGCGGCGCATTGCGACACGTTGTGAGCTTGTAGATTTGCTACTTTCGGCGTGTGAAACCGTTGTGGGACGGAATATAAATTAAGCATTATAATGTGTTATTTTTTTCAAGGTCTCTTGCTACTGGTGTTCAGAGAAGCAATCTCACGATGACAACACACACATACATCTTCTCCAAAACACATCATATGCCGTCTAATGTGTCAGGTTTGTGGTGCAGCAATTTCACAACCAAATAGCTCACTGAGTGATAAGGGTTTCATTATTGCACAAACAAATCAGAGGCAACAAGCAGCATCGTTCATAAAGGACGTTTCAATATTTTACCACTTTTAATTTAGTTGTTCAACAAAGCGACAGGGAGATGGAGAGAGAGTGAGAAAGCAAGAAATAATGGAGAGAGTGGGCATAACAATAGTTGCACTCTAGAGGATATTACGTTTACATATTCTAGTTGTGTGCTAAAGTCTGGACTGCATGTGTTCTGCATTTTAAAAATATAACATCTAATCAAATCAGCAATGCTAGGCAGAAAAAAAATCAAATAATAATCTGTCTTTGACCAAAGCTAAAATAAATAAATAAAAATTTAAAACATGATATTCTTAACCTTAATTAGATGTCTGGAAACTTACCACAATGTCCTACCCAATTTTAATATCTAATCTGAGGTCTTAAAGAGTTTTCGGGACCGTGAGTAATTCCAGGTTTTTCTGGCTGTGGGTTGCCAGGGAAAGCAGTGAGAGTTTGATGTTTGTGTTTGGAACCCCACCAGAGACTATCAAGTAGCTGCTCTGGTGAATTCAAGAATTTCACAAGATGTGAACATATAATACCCAAATCACCATGCATCTACATACAGCAAAAGTGCTCTATTAAACTATGGCTTCAGACACGAACACAAATACAGTCAAATCTAAGGTCCAATTATACAAAGGTAAAACCTCACAATTAAAAACTCTACTGTAGTTGTTATTGGGGTAGTTGCCACAGTACATTTACACATACATGGAATTTGTCCTCTGCATTCACCCATCTTGACTATTAAATTGTAAATGTGCAACAAAGTAAAGACAGCATGCGATGAGCACAAACCGCAATGTCTTCATTTAATTAATAGACCTGTCAGCATTACATTAGGGGATATTGTTGCATCTTTCAATGAAAATTAGTAGTTTTCATGCAAAACATTTGCTATAAACATTGTCACTGCACACATGAATGTAACATAATTGCCTCACTTGTGAATCCCCACTCCTCCCTTCACTCTTATGTCATTATTATGCTAGAGTTATCTGTAAAGGACAAGTGCTGCAGTGTTGACTAGAACTGACACATGATTTCATGATGATTCCCAGCAGAATCACAGTGCATATATGGGCCACACTGGGATAGGAAGTCTTAGATCCACAGCCAACGGGGTAAGATTGGCTATTATGCCACACTTTACGCCATAAACCTTTTTAATATCATCTCATTCTGAACATTCGCTCTCACCATAGGTCGACATAAGAAGCCACCTGGCGTCCAACTGTGACTAATGTGTCACAGGGTCTTCAAAGCTGCACAGCATGACTCTTATAACTTCATTAGCCAGTCTCTCTAGGAAGACTTATTGCTGGCTTTACCTTATGCCAAGTGCAGCCACTTTGATGATAAGAGAGGCAAAAATTCATTGATAAGATGGAATGGACGGAGCGGTGCAGTGCTGGTGTGTGAGCCAGCCAGTGGAGGTCTAATTGGATGAAGGAACCCTGTTGCATGAGGCGTCCTTCCCTGAGAGCGCAAAGACATTATGAAAACCTCCCACGATGCTTTCAGTTGATTCAATTAATTTATTTTTCTGTTAAACTGATGGAAATATTGCCTCTTTTCCAATAAAAGCCAGACAGCTTTAGCACTGTGCCATGGCTTGCGGTCCTTAGCTCGCTGGAATTAACTGTGGATGGATTTCCGCCCCGTCACTGGTCCAGGCCCCCACGTGGCCCCGACGGAACGGCCAGAAATCACCCTGCCTTTCATGACAGCGCAGCCCAGAGGGTCAAGCGTTCTCATTCAACAGTTATAATTTCTCTCCTCTAGCCTCCGATGCCGTGGCCTTTGTTTTGGTCGGGGTGAGGTGGAGCCCTAACTGATCGCCACGCATCATTGCGGCAGAAGAAAAACATTGGAACGGGCAGAGAATCAGATAGGGGGGGGGATTGAATAATGTGTCAGGTGCTCCAAATGAATTAAAGTGTGGTGCAAGGCCATGGAAATGCCTCTGTGTGAGGCCCTAATCAGTTGGAAACAAGGGAGGGAGAGCAGGGGGGGGGGCTAGGGGGGGTGGTGGGGGAGTGTGGGGAGACAAAAAAAAAGGCTTTCATTCCTGTAACTAATCATTTGCGGTTTCCCAATGCAGTCAGCCAGTGCCAAAGGCAGAGACTAATAAACTAGGAGGCTGTGTAGATTTATAAATGATTAATTAAGGGGCCCCCCATGGGAGCCACAGCAGCTATAAGCAAAAATATTAATTAGTTGAGATGAGACTTTAAACTAACAGGAAAACATTGCAGCCATGTTGTGGAGTGAAGATGGGGGTGTAGCTCATTTTTCTCCGGGCAGAGGGTCCGCGTCAATGAACCACTTCAAGCCAGGCGGGTGGGGGGGTGGAGGGGGGGGGGGGGGGTCTAGCAGGGGGGAATGAAGAGTTACTCCAAGTGTCAGACAGAGACAGACTGTTCCACTCATTATAAGAGAAGACTATGGGAAGATGACTAACTTACTGTCTGTGCTGCAGGGCATATCCCAAAATTTTACTGAAAGTGGAAAGATTTACCCATAAGGGTCTCTGGACTCTCAGGTTTCTTTAACTCTGTGAGTGTAAGAATGAGCCTGTATAAGGGTCCATTCTTACACTCTCAGAGTTGAATGAGCACTCAGGATTTTGCAGTGCAGGGTCGGGGCCAAAATGAGTTCTGGGCTGCTTCAAGTACCCCTGTACCCCCTGCCTCACATGGTTGCATTCCCATCCCTGGTTCACTCTCCTGAAGCCTGCCCTTCAGGGAGGTCCCTCTCTTAAGCCTCTTCTCCTCCGATTCTTTTCATGAATGTCAAGATGTTGAGTTTAAAGTCTTGCAGATTAAATGAGAAGCGCTGAGTGTATTCTCCTTCTAATGAAAGAACTAGGTAATTACATGGAGAGCATCTCAATGCTGTCACACTGGTCCAAAATAGCCAGTGTTCATATTCGATTAACAAGTATCCAGTGGGAAGAAGTAACATCCTCTTTTTGGTCGGAAGTCCCGGGTTCCTGAACCAGCAGTGTATCACACCCTAGATGCACTGTGTGACCTGTGTGAACTGCCAAAAGTAAGCAAAGCTGACCTAAGGTATATCATTAAAATGGTTAGACATTACAGATTAGAAGATGGTTACGTTTAAACATGGGTTGTGGTTGAGGTCAGGGTAAGGATCTGGGTTATCCAGTGGTTAGCCAGATTGCATGAGCTCAAATTCCCACATCCCACTAGATAGAAATTGTATACCAGTTTAGAAGCCAAAGTATAACCTGTGCTGATATTATCTGTAGAGTTCCAACATTTTGTACCTATACCTAGGCCTGCGGAGCAAGACGATTGCTGTTCTATAGCAACTACACTGAACTTAGATGTCACCAGGATTAAGAGCGTCTGCTAAATGCCTAAATTGTAAATTGTAAATATACTGTAGGTGTGCAAAGTACAGCACCAATGTACACAAAGATTGGTGTAGAAGAGAATGATCTTAGAGTAGACCATAGACTAGCATACAATTACAATACAGTACAGTGCAAATAGCATTAATAGTATGTGGTGAAACAACAAGCAATTATAGGCGTTTCAGACCCTTATGGGTCCATTTTGACACTGATCTGGATCAGATTCTTGAACCACATCATCCCAATGGGCCAAGAACAGTTTCCATGAAAACAACAAATTACAGAAGCAGGAGAAATAAAATGTCATGCATGCTTGTTTTAGAAGTTTGCGAAACCCAACATTAATTTCTCCCAGAAATCCAATATCTCTGCTGTTGTGCAGAAACCAGCTAACTCCAAAATGTTCATTTTTCAGGAAATGACTAAGACAAAACAAAAAGTGGAGTTAGGAGGTTTTGTTCATCATTGATAAGAACAGCTGAATGGACCTCCAAGCTCACAATGAGGTTGGAGGTCAAAGGGGGGTGGAGCCTGGAGTCAGCAAAACCAGCTAACTCCACCCCCCTTTGGTGGAGTCAGCTGGTTTAGCAGAAAGTTTGAGGATCCAATGGAGTTAGCTGGTTTTGTCAGAAGCGCTTCTAATAAGTCGCCTATTTCGCCCATTCAATGCATTGATAGCATTCGAATCAGGTGCTTTTTAATGCTTTTCATTGGTTAAATATTAGTTTTACCGACACACAGACGTATAGGGTGTTCAATAGCATTTACAAAATGGAGTTAGCTGGTTTCTGCCCTACAGCAACGATATCATACAATTTCTAAACACATACAATTCACTCTGACATACACTCCAGCCTGCATTCTGAAAAATAGTGTGGTTAGTCCGCACATACTAGGCTACTGTATACCAGAAGACAAACCAATGAAACATTACAGGAGAAAGTAATCATATTTCCATGAATGACAGGATTTGTATTTAATTCTTTGCTTATAAAATTGGAAGAAAGAAACATTACAACACAATTTGTGCCAATCCACCAGTGGACAACAAGCATGAAAAACTAATATGGAAATATGAATTTATTTCTAAAGGCCATGCATCCTTTAGAAGACCTTGTTGATGAAAGCCAAAAGCATGGGAAGCACAAACCCCTAATGCCAACTCAAATATTATCACAATCAGTAAAGAATTGGATCAGGCCTGTGGGACAAATAAGCGAAGCTATTCTTTATGAGAGGTGAGATAACCAAGGCATGTATAATGTGTTGTAGAGATGTGACTACAGTAAACCTCTGGATTGGACTGGATAGGGCAATATATCAATATTTTATCAGTATTGTGATATGAGACTAGATATCGTATTGTAAAGGACTAAAACTAGGAAAGACAACATCTATGCCATATCACAATATAACAAAATCTCAATCTCATATCATGATATCGAGAGGTGCAGTTATTAATTTGTAAAGTAAAAAAAAATAAGAATATAATATTATCATCACAATATGATATTATCATCACAATATCGATATTGTGGTATTTGGTAAAAAAAAAAAAATTTTGTTTATCGTGCCCATATCGCCCAGCACTACCTCTGGAATACATTATCTGTCCCTTGAAAACACTGTAGGTGACTCAACCCTACAGCAACTAGCAACTGAAAGCCACTGAGGAATCTGTGCATCTACATAGAATCTCTCTCTCTCTCTCTCTCTCTCTCTCCTTCTCTTCTCTCCATCAATCTTATCTTCAATCTTGTGGGTTGGAAGAAAAAAAAACTGGCCTCTGCTGTTTTCATGTTTTCAATACAGAGTCAGATGAAAAGAGCCCAAGATGAAAAATTAGGAGCGAGTAGACACTTAAAGAAAGTGAGAGGCAGAGAGACATTCCTTTAAGCCGTCCTAATTGACTCACTGGAGGGCCAGGGCTCCGGTGGCAGTGAGGTGCTTCAGAAGTCAATGTTCTCTGAAACTAGTGTTGAGGATGAATACATGTTTTTAAGATTTCTTAAATAAATATTTCATTCAACTGTCAATGGCATGTAGGCGGATGAATGAGAGGCCTTTCATGTCACTGTGGTTTTGGGTGAGTTAGTGGTGAATATGAGGGCCACTATCGAGGTGGCAGGACTGAACAAGAAGAGACCTCCGTCTGACTGATAGGCAAAGAGCACTGAGCAGTCCCCTTTTTTCTGCCTATTACAGTTGCTGAGGGTGCCCAGCAGGATTGGGGAGATGCTTGACAACAATTAGTGGGTGCTGGTTTGAGCTGTGACAGGCGGGCATACAATATATACGACACAGAGTCTGGTTCCAAAACCCTGACATCACTGCAGCCCTGTCTCCCACAGATCAGCCCCATCACTGCTTCTCCAGACAGGGCTGATATTAGAAGGCAGTGTTCATTGTTGTAGAGACAGTCCAGATATTCAGGGCCGATAACAGCTACAGAGCTAACAGACAGTAAACTCATCATGTCTATCCAGGCCTGTCCATATAAGGCTAAACTGAATGTCTTAACCCATTAAGACCGGGAAAGCATCTGTCATTTTAGATTTTAACCACTTTAACCATTATTTTATACTTTGGGCTATTCAAAAATACCAGATATACAAGCGCTATGAGCTTGTAGGTCAAATCTCTGCAAATCTTTGAATATATATTTCGTACATTTGTACACATTTGTAACTCAAATCTTTGCTTCTGGTGGGGTCCCTGGAACTAAATATTTTGAGATGGGGGTCTGCGGAAAAATACATATCATTTTGGGGGAAGAAATGTGAGAACCACTGATATTATAGCAACATAAGGGTTTCAGAAAACTGTTTGCGGAATCGGCGCCAGATCTTAATGGGTTAACTTCCTTTATATTAACCGTATTACCTCTCTGCTGTGTACTGTATTTACTGATTTTGCCCGCAAACTGCATGGTTGCAAAAGCGTGAATTTAAATTGTCTCCGTGCGCCGTGCCTGTCACCGAAAACAAAAACAGAAAAAAAGTGTGCGTTCAACAGACCCAGTGTAACCCTGGCGACGCAATGCAATGCATACATTTCCTCAAAATCATTCAGTATACCAGAGGTTCAACAGCAGCTTGACCAGTGCAGATCTAAAACCTCCAAAAAGGCTTTTGTTTTCCTACGTGAGGAATATGGAAAAAGAACAGGTTGTTTCTGGTATTAAACAATTCAACAACTTACCTAAAAGCATCAGAAAACAGCCCGATCCAACCAGAAAGTTACATAATGTGTAATTCCTTGACCCACAAAGTTTCACAAAGCAAAAACTTATGTTTACTCAAGTGCCTTGCAGCCAAACTGCTTCTATTTTTTATTGTGTTGCTGGAAGTGTATATAGGTCTATCAGAGCTGATGACTAGTACTGCAAATTGGTCCCTCTGCTTCCTTCTGAATGGGTTAAATGTATTGCTTCAGAATTAATTGACTACAGCATTCTGCACACTGTATTTTGTTGAACAAGCTCGAGCAAGACACAACACTGCACTGTAAGTTACAAACAACTTCCCCCACTGTCAAAACGCACACGCTGATTGTAAATATATATTCCTTGCGTCGACTGTAGGAATATGAATGCAATGACTTGAGGATCTAAGAAACAAATCTGGGCAATAATTGAAATGTAGCATGAAATTACCCCAGCAAATATCCATGAGCCATTACATGAACACAGTCCCGCTCCCTCCTTTCCTTCAGTGAGGAAATAAACTGAGGAGGACACACAAAAGCAGAATGTGCATGCATTAAAACACGCACACATACAAACATGCACGCACGTGCATGCGCACACATATGCACGGCACGCACGCATGTGTGTACGCACACACACACACACACACACACACACACACACACACACACACACACACACACACACACACACACACACACACACACACACACACACACACACACACACACACACACACACACAAAAGGTGGGAGAGACCTTTGAGGATTTCACAATAGCACATTTATCCTCAAAATTAAAAATGGTGATTGATCCGTGGAATATTAACGGTCAACAGTGTTTTTCATTAAGTTGTGAAGGGGAGCGAGGGGAGGCATTCTGAGAGAAAAGAAAGAGCAGGAAGAAAAAGGCTTTATTTAGTGCTGATCCTGTATAGAGAAAAGGCCCGGAGAGAAATGTAAATACTAGACTCCAATAACACGACAGCACACTAATCATATTTACAAACTATATTAAATCTGCCCATTGTGTTTGCCTTGCTAAGGATTGGCTCCCATGTAATTGTCATTGTAACCAGTGTTGGCTTATGGGAAAATTTAACTGCAGTGATATAAGGTGACTGGTAGGCTTATTATTACTTTATTATGACCCAGTATATGTTTATTAAAACAATTTGTCATGCAGAACAGGAGTGGGGAATGGAAACATTAAATCCTGCTCCACTCTGGCCGCAGAAATGAGTTACAATAAAATGAATGGTGGGGAGGTCTGGGCTGACACCAGAGTGGTACGTAATAACCCGCTGCTTCGTTTCATTTGCCGATCATTTCCTGTTGGGCCCACGCCATTAAACATACATGCCGGGGATTATTGAAATAGCCCTGTGATGACCGCTGTGCTCTGTGTGTTTGTGTGTGTGTGTGTGTGTGTGTGTGTGTGGGGGTGGGGGGGGGGGGGGGGGGTGTGTGTGTGCGTATACACACGTGCGTGTGTGTGTTGAGAGGCTGTACTGTACTGTATGTGTTTTGGCTGGCAATGCTTGTTTTATGTGCTTGTGCACTTGATCTTAAATAAAATCTAAAAGCAAGCAAATGCGCCATGCTGGCAATACGCCATGTTGTGTTTGTATTTCTAGTTGTGCTATTATGAGAGCAGAGATATTAGGGCAGAGATGCAGTGAGGCTGTCATCTGAAGTCTTAAGCCTGATTTATACTTAGTCGTACCACGACCATTAAATGTCTCGATTCCGCATTTAAAACTGACCTAAAAACATGGCTGTCCTCAAATTATAATTGGACTTACAGTAGTTAATTTTATCGCATACCAGCTTGCCCCCAGAGAGTCAAACAACGCACTCCCTCGGCGAGCTCCACGGAAGGAGTGGCATCCTATGCTCCTCGCCCCCGTTTTTTCTGTAAATACCTAGTATTGCTTTTAGTGTTGTTGCTGATATGTAATGTCTTCTATGTATTCTATGTCTTCATGATGAATTGAGTACAATGGACCACAATGGACACAAACCCCCCGGGGCTTTTTGTGTTATCCTTTTAGCATAGCTTTTGTAACTGTACTGCCATGCTTTTTCCAAACTTGTTAATAAAGTATTCAATCAATCAATCAATCAATCAATCAATCAATCAATCAATCAATCAATAGTCCATCTACAAGCTGTAAATCAGCTATTTTTGGCCTTGGACACCGTCGTACGACAGAGTATAAATTAGACATAAGGTGAATCAGGCATCATTTCAGTGAGTGCTTGGGAGGGGCAAGATTAGTTTGTCAGTCCTGTCGAAAATGACTTTGAGGACACAGCTGGCACAGAAGTGTAGGCATCAGGCAGTTTTGATAACACCTAACAGATGACATATCTACAGTACTTGTTTATGATTTGTTGACGCAGCTGGATTACGCCACTTTGGTGGCCTGAATGGATTTCCTCAAATTAGCCTGAAATAGCAAGCTGATCAAATTTCTTACACATTTATTAGATAACAAAGTCATTTTCTCTGTCTGTCTGTCTGTATACTGTATACTGTATACTGTATACTGTATGTTTGTGTGTCTGTTCCGGGAATAAATCGGGCACCATTTGACTATGACTTTAAACTTGGTGTGTCCCATATGACCCGGGGGTGCGCAGTGGGACTTCGATCGGACCAACGATTTCCGATACCGAGAAAAACATGAAGGTCTGTCTGTCCGCGGGTCTGTGGAGGATGCACCAAATCCCTGATTGGCCAACCCAACCATTGCATAAACGGGTGGAGCATGCAACTTGCATCGTTCCCGACTGGCATCGCCCCCCCGAGTAGGCCGGCGCCCGCAGGCACCGCACTGGGTACTCTAACAACGGCTACAGCAAGTACTCTAACAACAGGTACAATGGGCATCGCGTAAACGGGTGGGGAATGCATTCCCAACTTGCATCGTTCCCGATTTACATCGTTCCCGACTTGTGTGGTCCCAGAGTAGGCATGGTCCCCGAGTACAGGCGAGTAGTAATAATATTCTAAAAGAACAAGGTTATCTGGAACTCATCCTGTATATTGGTGAATGGCTTATGAAAGCTAAGTGAAACACCTTGATGGCACAACCCTTTATACTTTATTACGAGGGTGTCACTCACCACGACAGCCGATCTACAAGCTCACAGCTTGTGATGGAGTATAAAAATTAAGCTTTTAATTGTGAGTGATCTAACCACCACAATGTTGCGTGGCATTTATGGTATCGATGAAGTTAAAACAAGATCCAGAACACATGAACATACAATTATGAAGCCAGCTTGTGAAGCTGTTCATCCAGGCCAACAACTGGAGTGGTGTTACTGTGCATAGTCAAGCGATTCTCAGGTAGGGACGTACCTTAAAGGTATCATGACATTCATTTTCACTTTTTTAATTTTCAATGTTTTATTTGGGGTTTTATGACCTCAATTACACCCAAAAAAACTGAACTTAGAACATTCAGTGGATTTTCTGTGGTCTGGGGTTTTCTGAATAATTAGGCTGAAAAGTAATCTGAGCTTGGCCCTTCGACAGTGAGGTCACAGTCGATTAATCCCGCCCACTCTCCTCCTCGCCCCTCCCCTCCCCTATCCTTTCCTTTGGGGGGGGGCGGAGCAGAGGCGATGATTGACAGGCAAAATCCCTCACCAGCGACACCCGCAGGCAAAGATTTCTTTTTTCATTGCAGTTGAAAAGGCTTTAGAAATGTGAGAGAAAAACACCTGCCATGGATCACTGGAATGGAATTTTCACTTAAAACTTTTTGTACACTTTTGAAGGACCAGGACAAAGACTTTGAATGTGGTGTAAAAGTGAATGTCATTAAACCTTTAAATGGAAGGTCAATACACAGTTAAACACAGCCTGCTCACTATTTAACACAGTAACGTGGCTACTTATTCATTTAATGTTGTTGAATTTTTTATTTTCCTACTGTATATTGTATATTTACAGTATTGTAAAGCATTTTGGTTGAGGTGCTAAACAAGTGATTATTTATTTTACTTCAAGCTCCGCCTGTTTTTCTTTTTGAAAAACAACCATGTGTGATCAATATCGAGGATAATTCTTGTCAGGCTTATTTCTAGCCAATGCATTTGCCCATGTGTGTATTGTGTTCTTTAACCCATTCAATCCAGGAACGCATCTGTGTCATTTGAGATTTTAGCTATAGCTATTATTTTATACTTTAGCTATTCAAAAATAGCAGATCTACAAGCTCATAGCTGCTATTTTTGGAAAAATTGTGAACATGTGTGTAAATCTTTGAATATATATTATTTTTTAAAGCGAACATTTGTAACTCAAATCTTTGCCTCTGGGGGTCCCTCCCTGGAACAAACTGTTTTTGAGATGGGGGTCCGCGACCAAACACATATCATTTTGGGGGTCCTTGACATGAAAAAGTTTGAGAACCACCGATATAACAGCAACATACGGTTTTCAGAAAACTGTGAGGATTTAGAAGACGATGCTGTTCCCGGATTGAACGGGTTAACTGTGAATTGACCCAGAGAGAGAAAATCCTTGTACTTCATTGTCAGTTCATTGATGCTGCTTGTGCTGCAAGGGGTGATACACACAGTATGGCACTGTAAAGCTATCTCTCTTAATGTCATGGTTTCATGAAGTATAATCAGTCACGGCAAACTATCCTTACAATAATAATAATAATAACCTACTGTATGAATGATGGCCACATAGCGTAATCAAACTACAGATCTGCAAATATGTGCTGGACTGGAGTATAATTACTGGCCTCCAGTTTGTGCAAAGATGGCCTCAGCCTTCCCAGAAGTTGTCCTTACTACATACAGCATACATAAATAAACCAGCGCTACCAACTAATTCCTTGATAATCAAAAAATAAGCCTCTGTCCACTGTTACATGAATTCATCCCCTGCAATCAGTGTTGTACAGTCTCTTTGGAGCCTAAACAGGAAAAGACAAATCTATTTCAGTGTTTTTCCATGATTACATAGTGAAATGTCCAGCTGAAACTTTATAAGTTGCTCTGGATAAGACTGTCTGCTAAAATCAGTGGTTCACAACCTTTAAAGGCTGGGACCCACCAAAATAATCATATTTGAACTGGGACCCCCCCCCACACACACACACACACCCTGATAAGCACTTGGAATTGTAGGAGTTGAGGCATTACATTTAGTTTGACTCGGTTCCACAGATAAATATTGTGAAAATAGCAGATCTACAAGCTACAACGCCTCATTTAATTTCACCCCCCCCCCCTTTTTTTTTTACTTAAATTGTCACTTTACTGTCATCTGGGGACCCCTCAAAAATCCTTTGGGGACCCCCCTGAGGTTCCGACCCACAGGTTGAGAACCACTGTGCTAAATGCCCCAAAAATGTCAAGTGTAAATTGTAGCTAGCACAGTACAGTATGGGTCTCACATAGGTAGACAAAAATCATGTTGAACATCTTTGATATATTGTACGTAGGCTATACACTGAAGTGTAAATCAAAATGTGTTGCCAGTGTGTCCTCACATAATGTGTTAGGACACCAGGCTAACACGGTATGACCTGGAGTGTTCATTTAACTCTAACAGTGTAAAACAATGACCCATAAGGGTCATCAAATGAAGACTCCAGATTTTACTGTGTATAAACAGAGCACCAACATTCTAAGAATGACAACAATATTCTTAACCTGCAGGCTTTCACAACACTTAAGCTACAGGAAAACGTGCGTTTCATTGATGATTTCATGCATTGATCCGTCTTGATTTTACGTCTTGCTCATATATTATATCATCCAAATAGGCCCTTAGGACCCCCTCGAAAATGAGATGCTACATCTCAAGGGGTTATTCCTAATAAGAATTACAATCATGAAATGCCGTGATCACTCATTGTTACACTTGCCAATGTAATTTTTGGCCAAAAACACTGTTAAGAGAGTGGTGCTAATCAGATGGTCAATTAGATTTAAAATGGGGTCATTTAGAGCCTGTGCCTTAGCTCCACACACAGACTGCACCCCCCTCCCCGCACCCACACACACACACACACACACACACACACACACACACACACACACACACACACACACACACACACACACACACACACACACACACACACACACACACACACACACACACACACACACACACACACACACACACACACACACACACACACACACACACACACACACACCAGTTCATGGCACTTCCTCCCCATCCCAAGCCTCTTATGACCGCATTAATGCAGCTAATTACCATGTCAATCACAAGTAATGCTTATTAATTACCCATCAAAAAGGGGCCATTTCAAACAGCAAGTGGTGCCTTTAAAAGCCCGCCGAAAGGCTGACTGGAGGGTAGGTTAGGAGAGAGAGAGCCATGTTCCAGCCCCGCTGCTGGCATTAGTCAATCTGCTGTCCAGATGTCTTCCACAGGTGACAGCTGCAATAGCCTAACAAGCAAATTAATCACGGGGCTTTTGTGCTGCTTCATTTTAGGGAAACTCATTTCGTTTCATAAAAGGCTTCATCTCGTGTGAAAAATGACAAATTGCAGCCATGGAGTGATGTAGAGGACCAAGCAGCCGGCTCTCATTTCTGCACCATGCCTGCAAGGTACTGTACTATAGAATAGAGCAGCACAGAGATAGAGAGGGAAGTGAGAACTGGGCCAGAACCAGAGACTCAGTAATGAGGCCCAGGTCTGCCCCTGTGGGCTCAAGTTCTGAAGAGCCTCACAGGTGGCTCGGTCAGATTAAAAACCCAGCCTGGTTATGAAGGCTAGGCTTTGAAGGGAGAGAGAGACACATGCAAAGGTTTGTCAATCACTCATTGTCCTAAAACTGCAACATGGAGGACATTTTGAAAGGCTGGTGAGACAAGAGCTTGGTGACAGGGAGCTTTGTTTGATTTTAGATCCAGATGGCTGGCTTTACTTTGACTTGCTCTTTGGTTTCGATTTTAGTTTCTATACCAACTTCAGTTGAAGTATTAGATTTAAATGTTTAGGGCAAGCATGGAGTATATATATATATAATCTGTCCGTATAGTTTTTAATAGCAGTGCATAGCAGAAAGGAGACAGTGTATAGATAGGAAGTGATAACATGAACGCAACATCCAATCTACCCCAAATATGAATCACATGTTGAAGGGCCAAGCTTACTGCCAAAAGCACTTTCTCTTCTGACCATACCATAGGGGGTGCCACAAATGCAAAATGTAGAAACTTATTTTCTCCCCACAGATCCCTCCGGTCACGAGGGTTGCAACCCACGACTTGCAGTACATACGCAGTGCAAAGTCCTGAGTGTTAATTTAGCTCTGATAGTGTAAAAATGGGCTGTATGGTTCTATATACAGTAGCAGCCTATACATTTGAGGAAAGGTAGATTAGTTGAACATACGGTAGCAATATTTGAACAAAGGCATTAAGAAGAATGTCATAAGTTAACCACTGAATGGCATTTTCAACAAGAAGATAGAAAATTGAAAATTAACAATGGCTAGCCGGAGCACCAATGAATAAAACTTTGCGGATTTAAAAGCTGCACAAAGTTATTAATACAAAAAAGGAGATAAATCCTTAGAAGCTTTTCAACAAAAAAAAACTGTAATTATCATTGTAGAGTAGAAAAGCAAAGCACACAGGGAGGCGAGAGGATTACACTCTGTCACAACAGAAGAACATCCTCTGTTTATTTCTTATTACATTGTTGAGAGAAATTCTATGGTGACAGATGTCAGACCACTTTATAATTCCTCATTTTACTCTGTTCTACCCATACACACTGTACTGCACTCACACTACTAGCACTGTCATTTTGTAGATATGCATACAGTAGCCTAGTCCTCTTCATGAGAATGTTTCAAGCATGGCATGAAGCATTGCGTTAGTCCATGCAGGACACAGGAGTCATACGCGCCCCCAGGTGTAATCAGCTGTCAGTCTGCTGATTGAATAAGTGTTTGTAATCAGCCATGCTTTTCTACACACCAATCACAGCTCATTCTCACAAGGTGGTCCATTTAAATATGACTCCCTCCTACAACTGGATCTCTGCCACTCCAATGGGAACAATGCATGAAAACGAATTTCACCCACTTCTTTACTTCTGTAAAGCTGTGATGTGACAATAAAGCTGATTCTGATTCTGATTCTGAATGCTACCTCACATACTGCTGCTGCTGGCAAAGCTTTACCTCCACCACCCCAGCTTCCACCTTTTTTGTTCGGAGTCTTGTATGGCTCAAAAGTTGAACTGAAATTCAATGTTTTGCATGGCCTTCAAATTAAACTGTATTCAACGTCTTGCTTTGGGCCTGGTCTTGAATACCCATGGAGGGGTTCTGCATAGGGTTCCCTGATTTTGCTTAGAATTCTACTTGGCTAATTTAGGAAGCATCTTAAGAGCGTAGCCATCAATGCCAAGTACTATAACTGTATTCCATTTGTTGCAATACATGGTTATATATCTTATCTATGACGTGAGTGTACCTGACCAAAATGAGGGTTTTTGCATAATGGGTGAACGGATGGATGCCATGAAGTTTTCCTTCATTTAACTCTGCAGTAGTCCTAATCAAACTTTTTTGCCATTAAGGAACATGGATAACAATCGTTTTAACCTTAGGAAAAAAACCTTAGGAATTAGTAAACTAGACCTGAGTTGGCTCTGTACTTTGACCGCTTTTTAGTGTGGTTGCCCGAAAGGGCAACTAGACTATAGTACTTGGGCGACTTTAATATTATAAACTTTATTTTGTCCTATTTTGCTACTCCTCCCACAGTTTGGGCGGCACACACTCGAGCATATGTCAAATCGACAGGCTTCATCGGGAATCGTGTGCGTCCATTGTGCTAAGAGATATGTTGTATAGTTTAATTGATATTAATTTATTGGTGAATTAATTGTCCCCATTGACTTATAATGGGAAAATGCAAAGACTATTTCAGACCCATTCAAGTATTTTTCTCTCGGAAACCGTAAGGGCTACAGTTACAACACTTGGAGGGGGCCTACAAACAAACAAATTATTACACGAGTCAGCCTCATGGTGGCGCTATAACAGCCCACTTTACGTTTCAGCCTATAACTCTTGAACCGTAGGTCATATAATAAATATTTTCCCCTGGATGCCACGCCCATTTGCGTATGTATAGATTTTCCGCTATTTTGAATCTACTTCAAACCACTCTTTTTGCTCCTCCTCCTACAGATTTTGTCAAAATCTCTCAAAAATTGGTACCTCTGGACCCATGCGATAAAAACACATAATTCGTTTGTCTGTAATAGGCTTCCAAAGTTAGTGGGAGGAAAAATCATGAACAAAACGTCCAGTCAATCCCAAATTTGAATCACATGTCGAGGGTTGTGTATTCAACAAATTCCCAAAAGCTTTACCACTTTGACCCATAAGGTGCGCCACAAATGCCCAAAATGTAACCGTTTGATGCAAAAACATGATTTTTGGGGGGATCAATCCTCTCAAAATGAAATACAAGCGATCTCAGGAGTGACGTGACAATGTAATTGGCTTGCAAAATTAGTGCAAGCCAATTGTATTTCTTAAAATCAAAACATGTATCACAAACGCAGGATCCGATCAGCACCAAATTTGAATTGCACGTTGCACGGCCTCCGACGGTATTCATCCCAATGTCCAATGCCTTTCTAGTTTCCATCTACACCAGGGATCTTGAATGTTTTTCAGGCTAAGAACACCTTAGCTGAAGCGGGGGACCCCTACTATTGTATAAAATTGTGTTCCATATATGAATGTTCCCTTTAGAATAGGGATGCTATGCTTTCTCACACAAAGATTTGGTTGCCACCTTAACCCGCTTAAGACCTGAGGCCGATTCTACAAATGCCCTCTAAATCAGCAGTTCTCACACTTTCACGATTTTTCAAAAATGTTCAAAAATAGCAGCTTGTAGATCTACTATTCTTTAATAGTCCAACGCTAAAATCTAAAATGACACAAATGCTTTCCCGGTTTAAAAGGGTTAAGTAACTCTGCGGACCCTCTGTTGAAGATCATTGTCTACACCAAATGTCTTTGCCAAAATTAGCCGATCTACAAGCTCACAACAGATCGGCTATTTTTGGCTTATGTTCTGGATGCTGGCGTTCCAAGGGATGAAGGATGCTTCATCATACAGTAGATGCTAGCACCTGTAGAGGACAGTACAGCACTTTGGATGTAGTCCAGATTTGTGTTGAAAGAACAATAACCACTGCTTTTGAACCTTGGGTCCTATCTAGCACGTTGTTTATGCCTTGATAGATTTCATTTCTCTGACTGTTTGGAGATTAGTCCATTAGTCATGTCTTGGTAGATTTTATTTCTCAGTCTGTTTGGAGATGTCACCTTTCCATTTTCCACTGAGGTTGTACTGTGCCACACAGAACAAAATTAATAATCAGTAATCATATAGTTCCAAATACTACCAAATAGCAGGGGCGCCGATATTTATAAGCTCTAGTGGGTGTTTAGTTTGGCCGGATAATTCACTTTTTTGGGGGGGTTTTGTAACTTTATTTCAGTTAATTCAGTTTATTCAGTGGCGATCTGAACCAGGCGATTATTAATATTTTTTTGACCAGGGCTACTCACCCACAGTGGGTGCTTTAGCCCAGAGGCACCCACAGTATCGGCGCCCTTGCCAAATAGTACCAAATACTGAAGCAAGAATTACAGTTGCATATTATTGTCAGTCCTATATTGTTGAGTACAGTTTTTTGAATTGAACTGAACAAGTTATGAGTGATGGTTTGATTGTGCATAACAGAGTGTGAGCTGCCATGCACACATGGGGACCCTGGACCCTGACGCCAAGATGCAGGCCCTGCCTCTGAGGCTGAGATAGCACCAACCTCTGACTCTCCAATGTAGTCACAGGGCCAGATATGCTCTTATCAGGACAAGCTGTACCATACATCTTCCAGTAGCCAAACACAGATATAAATATATACACAGTAAAAAAAAGAATAATACAAAAGGACGTAGGCCTACAGGTATTTATTTATTACAGTTTTAGAGTTGTACTTTAAGTGATTTTATAAGTTTAAGTGTTAAATACCTGTATATTTTTGAACATTTTCATGACAACACCAGGTTCAAAGTGGTTAAAGAGGGCCCTAAATATGCCAGGTGAAATGCACAGTGCAGTCAACCGTTTTACCAGATCCACTGAAATATGGTTAGGAGCAGTGTATTACTATGGACAATAATATAGACTATAATAGCCTATATAATAGTCCAACTTGAGTGGGATGCTATAATATAGTATCACGGGTTAGGTCACTAACAAGTCACTAACCACAGGTAAGAGTTACTTCTGTGCAATTCACCAGGATCCTTAATCATCACCAGTTTAGCACGGTCTGAGCAGATTGACCTTGTGTGACTTTACAAAGACTGAGGTTCACTTGTGCTGTGTTTGACGAAACACAGCATTTAATCAATTTCAGCTCTTAATTTGTGGGGCTAGACGTGTGAACCGTCTGTATCAACATCAGATTCTGGAATGGGGTAGCGAGCCCACTGGGAGTGTGTGTGTGTGTGTGTGTGTGTGTGTGTGTGTGTGGTAATGGCAAGTGAATAAGAGGCAACTTAAAGCTATGTAATACACGCACGCACACACGCACGCATGCATGCACAAAAGCAGTTGGACACTCAACAGCCCCTCCTCCCCTGAGGGCCTAGAAGCTAATTAGCTCTTAAAGCATTTATTTATCACAGATAAACTGTCAAACAATCTCACTGGCATATCCCCGATGGAAATACGAACTACTCATTAGTTTGTTCAATTAAGCTTTCTTCTTCCCTCTTCAGTCTGCCACCCCCCCCCCCCCACTCCGCGTGCCATCAGTATACTTTATTTTGAAAGTTGTTTGCTTTGAAGTTTCCAGTTTTATTAATGTACATGTGGAAGCCCTCTGGTTGTTTGCAGTGTGTACAGTATGTGAACCACATTATGGATAGGGATACTGTAGTCCAATGGTTCCCAACCTTTTGTGGATCAGGGCCCACTTGAAAGTCTTGAAAGAGTTGGCGGCCCACCCATCTGACCATGTAACACACTGCCCGCCGTGTTACATACTGTAGTAAGAGTGGGTGGTCCGTGTGCATTTTCAGGGCATGTTTCTTTTAATGACCAATCGATTGTTATGGGAAAGGCAAAAACATCATTGCGTGATGTTTTTGCAAAACATCACGCAATGATGTCTCTATAGTCGTGTGATCAAGACGAATCTGTCCGATTTTTCATATTCCATCTTGATTGGCTAAGATTGGCTTCCAAAGTTTGCAGAATTGGTCTGTTTTGAACGAAATGCATCAAATCATGAACACAGCGTGCGATTTCCGTGAAATTTTGCACGCACATTCTCACTAGGCCGAGGAAGAAAGGCCACTTGATTTTTTTCAAATCAGCCTCATGGTGGCGCTATAACTTTTTACCTATAACTGCACCAATCTGAGTGAAACTTTGCACATACACTCCCTAGAGGCCAAGGAAAAACCTTTGGCCTGCATTTTTTCACATCTGCCTTTAATAGCGCCACCAGGAGGCCAACTTTTGAAAGTTTTTCAGATTTTGTCTGAAAATCATGCAAATCGGTACACAGTATCTCTATAGTCATGTGATCAAAACGGATCTATCCAATTTTTCACATTCCATCCTGATTGGCTAACATTGGCTTCCAAAGTTTGCAGAATTGGTCCGTTTTGAACAAAATGCCCAAAATCATGAACGCAGCGTGCGATTTCTTTTTCACATTGGCCTGTCATAGCGCCACCAGCAGTTTGATTTTTGCAAAACACATTTGCCTCAATGCCTCAATGAAAGGCCTGGGAAGAAATGGCACCCTTTTCACATTGGCCTATTATAGCGCCACCAGGAGGCCTACCTGACCTCCAACCACTCCAAGTGCACTATTATATTGTATTAACATATTCTACCATACAGATTGGTTAAAACAAGGATTTGTTCATTAATACAATTTCAATGACGGAGCTCTAGTAAATATGCTGTTTCTACATGTTTGTTTACTGCAGTGGTTCTCAAAACTTTTTACATTCAAGGAAACACAGTTTTGTATGCATTTGGCCACAGAACCCCATAACTCTGTACAATGGGAACCAATTGTATTGTAATTGCAACCAAATGCACCCGCAATGGTCCATTTGGTTCCATTTGTACACCCTCAGAGTTACAAAGTTCCATTTGGTTCCTTTCCTAGCTGTCAATTGTGTAGCTGAAGACCGACTGTAAGCCCTTCAGGGACCCATGGGGGTCCCTGGACCCCTCTTTGAGAACCACAGGTTTACTGACACTACGCTTACCTGCACTGCAGTTTTGTCTTTATTTCCAAGGATTCAGACATCTTTTCTGTGCAGTGTATCGACTAAATCAGTTTAAAAATGTATCGCAATTAGTGTAGCACTCATCAATTTAATTTGTATTCTGCCCCCAGACTTCAGGTTTCTGCCTATTGTACAGTATTGGTATTCTGTGTGATACATAACAAACGGTGTCAGAGGATTTAATGACATACAGTGGGCTACTTCTTTCACTCTCTCTGACTCATTGCTCATTAAAATCATTAAAAGTGGATTATAGTTTAAGCATCACTGGCATTTGAATGTCACACACATAATAGATTTATTGAAGCAACATGGACACCATTAGAGGGCCTCATCTTAAGGTCAAAGCCATCTCGTTACGAGCGAGGCCTAAGGAAATCTCCCGATTTTCCAGGGACTAGATTTTGTGCTTAGACACCAAAATAGTTGGCAAATCAGTTGTCAACATGGCAGGGAATGCAAACTTCTCTGGCCCGCTGAAGAATGAAGTGATCCCAGGAAGAGGGTTGGTGTCGATCCCCCCCCCCCCCCCCCCAAAAAAAAAGACCGCATCACTGAGGCACCAGCAGGACAACACTGAGCCCATTCCATCACTCTAATTCACTCCCTACACAACATCCATATTTCATTCGGCCTCGGTTTTAATGAAAGTCATAGCAACTTCAGCACCGCAGAGTCTCCAAAACACGCACACGACTGAAAAGAAAAGTCATAAATAAGGACATCGGCCTTCATATCAAACAATATGAATGGGGATGAGAGGTCTTGGTGGGGGGGGGGGGGGGGGGGGGCAGTGGTGGAAGAAGTAGCCTACTCCAATTTGTTTACCTAAGTAGAAGTAGCACTACCACAATATTAAAATACTTTGTTACAAGTAAAAGTTGTACAAAAGTATTTGAGTCAAAATATACTTAAAGTACCAAAGTAAAAGTACTCAAATGTTTCTACATTTTGTCAAACTTATCGATCTACAAGCTCACATCCACAACCCCACAACGTGTCGCCATGCGGTGCGTTGTGGGCTTGTAGGTTCATGTGTGTTTTGTAATAGTAATTTAACTCTATGAAGTTACTAAAGCTGTCAAAAAATTGTAGTACAGTTGAGCAAAAATCACCAATTTGCCACTGAGGTGTAGTGGAGTAGAAGTATGAAGCATCAAGAAATACTTTAGTATACAGTAAATACTAAGATAATCTCTAAACTATACTTAAGTACAGTACTTAATGTACCTAGTCACTTTCCACCCCTGATTGGAGCTGGAGAGGCCATCTGCCTCGAGAAGCATGGCTATCTTCCATCCCCAGTTTCCCGCTGCCCCCCAACCCCATGCAAGCCCCCCATCACCACCAACCACTACCCCATCACCCCACCCCACCCAATCCCTCACTCTGTGCCTGTTTATCCCAATGCCCTTCAGATGACATTAGCACAAGTCTCATGTGCAATCCTGTTATCTTCCTCTGTCCTGAATATGCTATGATTTTAAGTAGCGCTAGCCGTGTTGAGCTGGGCGTCCACTAATGTCCCCAGGAAGCACAAACACAAACATCCACCACTGAAGGACTGCCGGGAGGGCTGGGCTGTGTGGCCCCGGTCTGTTACATACATGTACTGTATGCCGTGTCCTTGTAGACACCCTGCTGAACCAGCAGGCAGAGCACCATGTCAGCTCCCTGCCGGCGCTGCTGGATAACCTTAAGAAAAAAGAAAAACAATCTGTGGGCCGCTGTTTGTTTTAGGATGGCTTTTGATGCTCACCGACCATTGGCTGAGCTCTCTATTATTACATTTCATTACGTTATTAAATTTTTGTATACGTTGTATAATGGTGTCAACCAAAAGCAAGAATAACCAATCTCCAAACGCACAACGTGGGTCGTCATATTTTTTATCTCAGGTACTAGTGTAAATATGTAGATAACTTGTTTGGCCTTTTTATTGTTCTCTTGTTTGATCTCCTTCCCCCTGTCATTTCCCCTACATTTTAACCACTTTAAACCTGGTGTCCCTGTGTTGGGCATGTCGTTAGAGATGAAAATGTTCAGTTATGTCAAATATTTTCAAAAATAGCAAAGATAGGCTACTGTAGGTGGTCTACAAGCTCACAATGCTGCGTTGTGAGCTTGTAGACAGGCTATTTTCTATATTCGTCATACGACGAAGTATATACTGTAGGCCTTAAGCGGTTAAGGACATAGCTCTCGTGTTTTGGCGTCAGTAAGGTCCAGTTCGTGGAAGTCGCAGGAAAAAAAATCATGCTCATATTTATCACAATGTATTTTAGGGTGTTACAAGAGAGGCCTTTCCCAAAGCATCTGACAGTGAAATCCTCAGTGTTAACTGATCTCTAAGCCTTTTCGAGTTAAATTAACACCGAGGATTTAGCTGTGTAGCTTGGGATTGGCCCATAAATGTTTCCTTTTTTGAGTATGCTAAGCTAGTCCACCCCCTACTGTCCAACCTTCAGTCTCCGGCACATTACCACAGGTAGCACCACACACTCTCATTGGGTATGCACCACCCCAACTGTGGAGCTTAACTGATTAACACAGCCAGTCACCAGATTAATGGGAGCTGTAATTTATGCCATCATTAGTCAATTGATTATTTCTAAATGATTACACCAAATGCATAGCATGAGGTGAGTGCAATTGCTGCACATTTGAGAATTGCTTCTCACCATCCGAGTCTTTATTTCTCCCTTATATCTACAGTACCTTGCTCTTTTTCACTCTAGCTGCACAAGAGAGAGACAAACAGAGAGGAGAGAGGCAGAGAGAAGAGAGAGAGAGCATTTGGAAATATTTTAGAACTCTATGGATTGCACCACAGCATCATTTATTTGACTTTTTTATTTGACCTTTTATTTTCTTCTTAGTGTGTATTGTGGTGACTGGGGCCCAAAGAGAATCCAAACCAGCCCACCGCAGTGATATCCAACCTACATCTCTGTTCTCCTATAAAACATAATCTTTCATATTATAATTTTCGGATTGTTTCCTTTTGAATCAGCCCCGTTACTCAACCAGTTCACGATAGAATATCAGCAGCGGGGGAAAATGTCCTTTACCTGCATTTACTGAAACAAATGCATCAAACAGTATTTTTTTCCTTTCTTCCTTTTTTTTTTTTTAAACAAATGGTCTAAAAGCAAATACAAAATAAGTCTATTATCCTATTACAGCCACTCAGAACAGTATGCTGCAGAGAGAGATAAAGAACAGGCTGAGCCCATCAGAGGACATTAAATGGGGACAGCTTTACCTCCCCTCATTTCTGCTTTCAGAGAACCAGCAGAGCAGAGCAGGTGGGGGCTGCTTGGCAGGCCAGGATCACACACAGTAAAACCCTCAGTGTGCCAGTGTAGCTGGTTACATTTGGACACTCCAAGTTATAAATGGACAAATTAACACCGAGGATTATACTGTGCACCCGGCCTGCTGAATGCATCACCTCACTGCAATGAATTACATAAATAAGCCGTTACCAAAGTCATGTTCTATTTTGTCCATATGAAAAAGAAAATAAATATATAATTGAAACCTCAGCACAGCAGTAAATTAAAAAGAGAGAACTGGGTTAGTACATGCAAAACATTGGGGGGGCATATGCCACAAAAAAAGATCCAGATGATTTTGATTAAGTCAAAACACAAAGGTTTGTTTGTAATGTACTAGTGTCCATCTTTTAATAACAGACTTTCAACTCTGTATTCCTTGTGAGTGCCTGGAAGCAGAACTTGATTGTTTTGCATTCAAAGACAATCATGGCTTCAATCATGCAGCATGACAGCAGACAATAGAATGCAAATATAGATAGTGTACGGTAAATTAATGTTGTCATGTAACATCTGAATAATGATTTTGTGCTATGAAAACACTGTACTTTTAGCCAAATGTCAAAACGCAGTATGCAGCCCTACAGTGACGTTGAGTCAACTAGTTATTTCACTGTAGGTTGAGACTGATATGAAATGACAAAGCGTTTCGTGAATTTGAATGCTGAAAGCAAGGTAAGAAACAAAGAAAAAGAAACTGAAGAAACAGAGAGGAGTCTTCAAATGAAAATGAAGTGGGGGGGGAAAAAATAAGTTCTATTGCAAATATCCCCTAAAGCTGCTTCTTTAAAGAAGCAGGCTCAGCATAAGGTATTCCCTTTGCAGATAAAGAAGTTCTTTCTACTCATAATCAACATATACAGTAATGCATCATTTTTTCCGCAGATAGCAAGAGAAGAATTAGTTCAAATTATTTTAAGTTTTGGTTAATTGCTTTTGGTGCCTGAAGCTGTACACTGCAGCAGCCCGTGCCTTTAGAACTGCTAAACTGCTGGAAAGTTTACATCCACCAGCATTAGCTGTCTCCTAATTCATGCACTTATCTCCCAACTCTGAAGTAATGCTTTATGGAGCATTCAGGTCTTTATCTGTATGTACACCTCCAATGTGATCACACAGCTAAATGATATTTCCGCTAACACTCATCCCTTAAATTAAAAAAAGCAGTAGGCGTGCATTTCTGCGAGCACAATCTAATGCTCCTGATCTCAATGGGGCATTTACGGAGGATTTTATAACTCTAATTATCTCACACAATTACAGTATATCAACTTTTAGTGGCCCATTGTACTCCCGCAATACATCAACTGGACAGGTGCCTCCGCCGTATATTTGTCTTATACATCGGATGGCGTAGAAACAAAAGTTCAGTTAGATGCAGTGTTCTATGCATATTGAGCTTTTAACCCTTTAAGACCGGGAGCGCGTCTGTGTCATTTTATAGATTTCTTTGAGCTATTAAAAAAATAGCAGATATGCAGATCTGTAGATCTGCAATAAAAAAAATTAATCTTGAAAATGTGTGTAAATCTTTGAATACATATATCTTGGCTTCTGGGGATTCTACAAATGTCTTCTAAATCCTAAACAGTTTTTTTGAAAAAACTTATGTTGCTATATATCAGTGGTTCTCAAACCATGTCAAAGGACCCCCAATATTATATGTATTTGGTCACGGACCCCCATCTCAAAATATTTTGCTACAAATGTTCGCTTTAAAAATATATATATAGTGAAAGATTTGCACAAATTGTCATGATTTTCGAAAATAGCAGATCTACAAGCTCGTATGAGCTTTGCATATCTGCTATTTTTGAATCGCCAAAGTATAAAATAATGGCTATAGCTAAAATCTAAAATGACACAGATGCGTTCCCGGATTGAAGGGGTTAATGGAGTGCCACCAGGAGCACTGGAGTACATCCTAGCTTGTAATTCAATCACAATGAGGCAGAATGGCTTGACTAAGCCTTATTGTCACATGACGACATGCACCCAGGTTATGTTCTGTGTATCATCGCTATCGGGTGCATGTCCAAAACCATATACTTTTCAGAAAATGGAAAAAAAGAACTGTGTGTTCCAATGGATCCAATTTCTTCTTGTTACTACTTTTCATTGGTTATAAAAGCGACAGACACACTATAACCACTTTCACGTTGTGAGCCTGTTAGCCTCGATCTCCAGGCTTTTATTGTTTAGTGTTGCTAAAAAATAAAAGCCTGGCCCAGCCCGTCGGTGTACTCGGTATGAGGAAGTGTTTCACTTCCCAACCAACCAGAGTGCAGTGGGCGTCGCTCGTAATGTTGTGTTAACGGAGCGGGGGTTGACGGACAGATCGGTGAACCAATGGGATTAGCCGCAATCTCTCGCCGGCTCTTTACACCCGCCCCTCTATACACGAAATCAGGAGCGTTGGGGCAGTCTATGAGCCTGTAGATCGGCTGCTTTTGTGCCGACATTTTGTGTATAATTGACCAAGAAAATATCGAAATATGGAGATGCAAGGTTTCTCTACCCGTCAGCAACGATAGGAAAAAGACATTGCATTGCACACACAAAAAATACAGTAGACGAGGAACACTAATACATTATCGAAGTAAACAAAGACGTTCTAAACTTAAATAAACAGAGGTATGAATATTAGGTTTAGGTCCATGATCATGTGTGGCCGGTGATTGCCTGAAATGTTAATATCTCATAGAACATTGGTTCTCAAAGTGGGGTCCGGGGACCCCCAGGGGTCCTTGGCGGGCTAAATGAGTTAATATAGCGTCACAATCATTTTAACCACTTTAACCATTATTGTATACTTTGGCTATTCAAAAATAGCATATATATATATATATATATATATATATATATATATATATATATATATATATATATATATATATATATATATATATATATATATATATATATACACACATTTAAACAAAACATTTGTAACCAACATTTTTGCTTCTGGGGGGTCCCTGGACAAAATATTTTGAGATGGGGGGGTCTGTGGCCAAACACATATAGGGGGGTCCTTGACATGAAAACGTTTGAGAACCACTGTCATAGACTGTATAGTAGCAAGTCCTTCCAGAAATGGCGAGCCCCTACACCACTGCAGCCAGTGGCTGAGCTCCTGACAAAGCTGTTAATGTTCTGCAAAGAATGTGCAAATTGCAGAAACGAGTCCAAGTGTGGGCAGAAAACACTTCTGGTACTTAGAACCAGTGATGGAACAAATTTGGTCAAATTGGTAAAGTGCCCAAAGGGAGGAGGGAGATGTTCCACGGAAAACCAATTCCAAGCTTGGGTGAGCTCAGGATTGTTTGGAAACTCTCCAATCTGGGGGCTTGCATTGAATTGAGCGTCAGGCAGAGACTGTTAAATAAGATTAGAATAAGAACCAAGAGAGAAGCACAGGTATCTCAAAGGATGGGCTTGGTAAATGTCGATCCACAGTCAGTTTGTAACAAGCATACATGTGCCACCGCAATAATGCAAAAACATAACATGAGATTACATGTCAAGTCGTTCCCCGGACAGACATGAGAGGTTTTAGGGGGCATTGTGAGCACCGTTTGGAAAGCATCCGGTTTCCTGCTTTGATTTATTCCTGGTAGCAGCAATTAGGCACAGCCCGGTCCTGTAAGAGATGAAGAGCCAGCTGATGGGATTGCATGATCAAAGGACAACGAGAGCGACAGAGAGGTTGAAAATTCTCATTCAATTTCATATGTATTAGGCCTTTAAGCAGCTTGTACTGTACATCATGCACATGTACTGTATAGCCTCTCTGAAACAGAGGAATCAGAAGAAAGCATCATGAAGACTTTAGAATGAAACGTTTCGGATGCAATAACAGCACGTCCTTGAGGCTTGTTTACATCAATATCCGCCTCTCATTGGCCCAGTTCATACTGTAAAAGGCTCAGAGGCATTAAAAGCCGGCATTGTGCAACAATATGCTGCCCCTACCGACAAACAAGGGTAATTACTATTACATGCCTTTGTGTTTCAAAACAAGCTCCCCATCCCTTGTCTATCAAAAACAACTCTCTCTCTCGCACGCACGCACGCACGCACACACGCACGCACGCACACACACGCACACACGCACACACATATGCGCTACAGCAGCCAAAGCAAGACACATTTAGCTACTACTGGCCGGCCGTTCAGTTTTGTTATCATGTCAAGGGCCGAGTTAAGGAGTTTAAATGTATCTATCAACTAGAAAAAGTGCTCCTCGGAGCACAGGTCTCCGCCAGGTCAGGTACGGTTATTGTGGCCTACTGGTGGCGCTATAATAGGCCAATATGAAAAGGGGTGCCATTTATTCTTAGGTCGTTCACGGCAATCGGACACTGAATTCATGATTTGAGGCATTTTGTTCCAAAAAAGTGTTTTGCTAAATTAGACCTGCTGGTGGCGCTATAACAGGCCAATGTGAAAAGGGTGGCATTTCTTCCTTGGCCTACTGGGAATGTGTGTGTGAAATTTCACGGAAATCGCAAGTTCATGATTTGAGGCATTTTGTTCAAAACGGACCAATCTTGCAAACTTTGGAAGCCAACCTTAGCCAATGAGGATGGAATATGGGAAATCGGACAGATTCGTGTTGAGCACATGACTATAGAGATACTGTGTACCGATTTGCATGACGTTTGGATAAAATCTGTAGGAGTAATATCAAAAAATTTGTTTTGCACAAATCGGCCTCCTGGTGGCGCTATAACAGGCCCATGTGAAAAATTTGAGGCAGAGGTTCTGAATTGGCATCCAGGGAGTGTGTGTGCACAGTTTCGCAGCGACCGGGCCAACAGTGCCGGAGATTAGCTGGTAACACACGGACAGGACACACACACGTATGGACGGACGGACGGACAGACACACGGACGGACGGACAGGGTGCAAAACATACTCTCTCGCCATGCCTTTCGGCCTGGCGGAGACAAGGAAATCAGTTACTGTTTTTAGTACAGATACATTTGTGCTGAAATGAAGTCACTGTAGAAGTTGTCTTTCACTGGAAAACCCACCATAATGCATTCAATAACGCATTAATGAGGAAAGCGTGGTTAGGGGAGGGGGTGGGCAGATTTTAAGAAGCAAGGGAGGGCCATGGTCTTCCAGATAATCTCAGCCTGAAGTCTTAGGAGGAGTAAAGGCTACATCTACACAAGACGTTTGTATTGTAAAACATCGTTTTTAAATTAAAACCATCTCCATCCCGACAAACATTTCAGCACCTTATATAATCTCTGTCCATACTACATCAATGAAAAAGCATATCAGAGTTAGACTAGATTGATAAAATGCCTTGGAAAGGAGGGGAAAAACAACATTGATACCCAGCATGTATTGGTTACTGTAGTATGTCCCAGACCTCCATTCAGTACATATCATTTTTTTATTCACTGGTATACTGCATTGTTACGTTCAACTACACTAAACCTACAATATTATGCATTCTACACTGTGTCAGAATTTGGATTCAGGGTATGGTAGGCAAGTACGCAAGGCCGGCAGATGAAGTACACTGCAGCTTTCGATGTACGTGAAGCGAGGGCGATACAGAATATAGAGGCCCCTGGAATTAACAGGCCACTTTCAAGTCCCCCGCAAACTTTGGTGCTGTTTGACTGAGACAGATGGGACAGTTAAAATCAAGGCAGCTGAGTGGAGAGCACTGGTGACAGCACATTAGAGCCTCTCTGAATGAACTGTCACAAGTGCACAGTGAAAGTAAAGTTTGATCATACGTGGCCGCCGTCCTGTCAGACATCCTTAAAAGCAAATGGGGCCTAAGTGCCGCGTGGCTTTGACTGAGCTTGAGATGACAGCCACATCCAGACCGAGGAGAGGGCATCTGTACGCCATCCTCCATCCTCAAGCAAAAAAAAAAAGGACAATGAGGTGAGGAGGAGGCGGACCCGTGCAGGCAACATTTCTCGCCTTGCATCTTTACTTTGGCAGTAAAAGCATCTGACAAAGTGTCAGTCTTCTGAATCATCATTCGTGTCATTAAGGAGCGGGTGGCTCCACTTTCATGCTGCGTCTCGAAAACCATCAGGCGTTCACACAAAAATCCACCCTTTCTTCTACAGCACATGCAAGTTACTGCCAACGGTTGGTAATCGAATTGAGGAAAAAGGCTACTGTTTTATTAATCAATGTGATGATGGAGCATTAAGTCGAGAGTTCTCTGTGCGGGAAGAGATTGGTACGCTACTGGAGAGAGCCACCATTGGACAATACTGTACATTCAATTATGTATGTATTAAATTATGGCAATATGCATGTGGACACTATAGGGCGCGCGCACGCACGCACGCACGCACGCACGCACACACACACACACACACACACACACACATACACACACACACAGAAACTGTATTGTCTTTTTTTTTCATTTGCTTCTTGTACTTGTATCTAACAACCCTCATGCCATTCATCTGTTCTTAAAGTTGACACGTTAACAATGGACAGAACATCAGTAAATCCCTCATTGGACGTCAGCTACACCGTATATTACAGCTTAAAACGTATAGGTCACTTACCGTGCAAATCATTAGGTGGAAAGCCCTGTCCTGATCTATCTTTAATGAGTGTCTTCTAGGCCCTTGGACCTAGTGGTGTGCAGACTGTCTTGTTTACCTCAGACCAACACCGTGTTTGAACGTCACTCTTCCATTAGGCTGTGTGTCGCGGCCTGAGCCCACTGTTTAGGCCCGGCTCAGAGGTGCTTCTAGCTGCAGGAGTTTCGTCTCCCACGTCACCTAAAACCCACTTTTACCCAGCTCCCGGCGGACCGGCAAACCTTATCTCCGATGCAAAAGAACACTTTCTTAAGTGCCCTGCTGGAAACGAGGAAACATACAAACAAAGAAATATTCAGACATAGATTGAACTTTGTTGTTCTCAGCCAATTTGTCTGGTGGGTGGTAGGGGGCAAATGGGCTGTTTTCCTTCCAAATGGAATGTTTTATGCACTTAAAAATTTACTAGGTGGGTGAGTAACACATGTACATTGACTGTGGGATCATCATTAAGGCATTAAAAATGTAAGCATTTTGAGAGGCCACTTAGAATCCCTGTGTAAGCTCATTTCTTCTACGTTGAAGCTCCACTATTGACCATTTAAAATGGGAAGTCGTAAACCTCATGATGAGTTTGTCTTAAATAAAGAGAAAAACAATGTCTATACATTTCAATAATCCTGACGACTGATGGCAGACCCCTAAGTCCATCTCATTCTGCTCCAATGACAAAATGACAGATTTTTAACAATGCCCCTTGGACAGACATCAACCTGTGTCAGAACGGTGGGTCTCGACCAGCACAAACACACATTAAGAGCAATTCAACTGCATGAAAGTAGTGTCTGACAGGTCCAATCTCAGTGACAGATGCCATTATAACCTGTAAAATGTGATACTGGCACTTTAAGGTTATATCCCCTTACCCTTCCACTATGCCAGCGCTCAGCCCATCTGCTGGCTTTCCTAATAGGACCGGCCCCGTTGTTGTAGGTCACACTGTCAATGTGCTCTACAACCATTGATTTACCACTGCTTAATATACATGTAACAGCCTTTTGGAGAAATCTCTCTTAGAATGAGATGTTAGGATAGCTATAACCAAAAAGTGTGTACCGTATCGGTGTATAGACCAGTGTAGAAGGAAGTTCTCTGGTATGCATTTAATAAGCCCTCTATATACTTCGTTGTACAGCAGAAAATGTTGAAAAAGTAGGGATGCCAGGGTTAATGTAATTTAAAAAATAATAATAATACAGAGAACTAGAAGATGTAGGTGCAGCCCGTTTGGCCCCGTTTTGAATATTGAAAAACAGTTAATAAACCCTTGATCCAGGACACCATTAATAGAGCTCTGAGGGCCTTCAAACCAGACGTTCTCTCAAAACAACAGCAACAAAAACCATGGGTTACATTTTCATCTTCACCACAGGTCAGATGACAATTACGACAGCGGCAGGTTTAATCGTGGAATCGGGCAGTTCATTTTCTCAATGTCAACATGAAACCCCTGTCAAAAAAAAAAAAAAAAAAAGAATCCCGTCTTCTCTCAGCTAGATAAGCAGGCTCCACTGCACCAGGTTCATTCAGAGGGAGAGAGAGGGAGAGAGAGAGGGAAGAAATGTGCAGGTCGCAAGGCAGCGACTTGCATGTTTTCTTTTTTTTTGCCCGCCTCTTCTATATACACCCCCCCCCCCACCCAACCCCCCCCCCCCCACTCCCTCTCTTTTTTTTTCTGAAAGCCACCCAAGAAGAGATTAATCATGAAGGGAAAACTCAACTTCACCCTCTAGCTGCAGGTCACAGTTCTTATTTCGTGTGGAATTGGCTTTCGGAAAGCAGAAGGCCTGCCCGGGGGGCAGGGACCTGATATGAGAGGAATTTGAGAATGAAGCAGAGGGGATTGATTAGCCCACTTCATATCCCACACTCGGTAAGCACAGTCCAGCTGCAATCTAACACACCGCTGAGCTGAATAGACAAGAGAAATTGGATTCCCTCCTAATATTTAACCTTCAAGTCAGCTCTAACAGCTGTTGATGGGTTGCTCTCCCAGGTAGTTACAAGACGACTTTTTACATGCCGCATAGAGACAGAAGGAGGGGGGGGGAAAGGAGAGGGAAAAGAGAAAGCTCAGTATTGCGATGACTTTTCTATAAGTTATTCAATTACAGTGGTGCAAGGAGCAGGGGATGCCACTGAGGCAGATCATCTGTATGTGACTACACTGACGGAGGGATTTAACCACTTAAGCCCCCCGTCTACTTCGTTGCACGACAAATAGCGGATCTACAAGCTCACGGCGCGTAGCAATGCGGCGCATTGTGAGCTTGTAGATCTGCTATTTTCACCATTTTTTGCACAGAAATATCCCCAGCATTAGGTTAATGGCTAATGCGGTTAATTCGACACTTCTGCCCGTCTGTACATGCAGCATGAATATGTGGTTGCACGTGCACATGCACGCACACACACACACACACACACACACATATAGTAATTAATATCATCAAAGTTGAGAGTGCAGCTAATGGATGGATCACATGCTGCCATAATGACCTTGATTTTGGTTGTCAAGAAAAGACCTATTTCAGACTCGCTTTTCACTCGCTAGACTGACTGTCAAAAATAGCCAGTAATGCATTCTTTTCATCTCTCTTCACTGACAGATGTTAGAACAAAGAGGTGATGGTATCTCTTCCTAAGCTCTTAGCGCTTCAAGTAACGACCATTCAGACTGTCAGATTGACTTGAATTATTCTTCATCTAGACTGCCTTTGAAACGTTAAAAAAAAAAAGTGATATGAAAAAAAAAGCATTGACTGATCTGTGTTGCAACTCAATGGCATATTATACACAATTAATATGGTGTGTATCTATGGGCTAAAAAGTGATGTGGTATATACTCCAATCCACCCATCAGCCCTCATGCCAGCCTTGAGGAAGTGTCGAGTGCAGGATGCCATCAGGGCTCTTTTCTCAAGTCATTAATCCATTGAGACCGGGAACGCGCCTGTGTCGTTTTAAGATTTCTTTGGGCTATTCAAAAAGAGCAGATCTACAAGCTCACTCGCACCGAGTGCCGCGCTTGAAGATCAGCTATTTTTGAGAAAAAAAAACATGAAAACATGTGCAAATCTATGTTTTTTTAAAGCGAACATTTTTAACTCAAATCTTTGCTTCTGGGGATTCAACAAATGTCTTATAAATCCTAACAGTTAAAAAAAAAAAAAAAAAAATATGTTGCTATAATATGAGTGGTTCTAAAACTTTTTTCATGTCAAGGACCCCCAAAATGATATGTATTTGTCTGTGGACCCCCATCTTAAGATCATTTTGTTCCAGGGACCCCCAGAAGCTTTGAGTAAAAAAAATATATTAAAAAATGTGCACACATTTTCACGATTTCTTAAAAAAAATAGCAGATCTACAGGTTCATAGCGCAGCACTCGGTTTGCCGCGCGCTATGAGCTTCTATATCTGCTATTTTTTAATAGCCAAAGAAAATGACACCGATTCTTTCCCGCTCTAAATGGGTTAAGTCATACAGTTTATTCCAAGCTAAGCGTTGCCCATTTGAATGAGCACATTACTGAATGTCTTATGATAATTTAGAGCTTAGAATTGCAGAATTGCAAAATCTGATTCATTAGAAGAGTCACACGTTTTATATTAGCACCTTATTCTGTTCCAGCACTGCAGCAATGCCTGAAGACATTCCACTTGCACAGGATGAAGACGGCACACTGAACTACAGCTCTCAACTACCGTGATCACAGAAAACACGCGGCAGCATAGAGCTGCAAAACATTTCCATTCCACTTGAAAGAGGCGAAGTTAAGGCAAATTGGCCAATAAATGATCTTTGTGTTCCCCGTAAGAATTTAGGTCAATTTTAAAAGCATATTTCAAGCATGGACAAGCAATTCAATAAAGTGGCCTGGTACAAATCTATAGATAAATGAAGCTTCACATTCAATTACAGTGAGGATTTTATCCTTAGTTCAGTGATTTTTGTCAATTAATCAACACCGAGGTTACTTAATTCATCAAGGTCTGTCTGGCTCTGTGTTATTGTGCGTGTTTGTGTTTATAAGGCGAGGCAAGGGGAGAGAGAGAGAGAGAGAGAGAGAGAGAGAGAGAGAGAGAGAGAGAGAGAGAGAGAGAACAGTAAAATCATCAGTGTTAACTCAACTCCGAAAAGGGTGCAAATGGAACAACTGGGTCAATTTGGTTCCATTTGTACTCTCTTTGGGGATTTTACTGTGCAGGGTGCATATTGTTTGGATGGTTTTGCAATACTTGTTGTTCACATGACTCTACTGTGTGTATTTGAGCCAGGAAGATGTTTCCCTTTGCTTGAGAATGATCTGCAGTTTAAACTGGGTTCACAGCGGTAGGAAAACAAAGCCGGGGCAAAAAGTCCCTTATACCATGAATTTGACACAGTGGCTGTCGAGGCAAACACAAAACACACCAAACCAATCCACTGGGGAACCCATCCAGGGACCAGGAAGCTGGCAGAGTACTGTATACTCACAACACAAATTAATTGGGAAAAAATTACTAATTCCGACATTCCCCGAAGAGGGTCTTTCATCTTATAAATAGTGGCTGCAAACATGAGTATTCTTGCTTAAGTAACACAGCACTGCAGATGATGTGATTCGTTTGGCTTAGTCCCAGGAGTCCAGCATGACAAAGAACACTTGTTTAGCAACTGCATAACTGGGTCCCAACATGGGCCTGTGACCGTGCCCAGCCTCACCTATAAACCTACTCAATTTGCATTCTTCCTCTCTAGACATACACACCACAGAAACTGAGGGGATCCAGCCTCCTAAAGATGCCATTGGAAACCCACATACAAATGAGTCTTGTATTCCCCCATCATCTGTCCCGTGCTTCTCATGCTCTCTCCCCTGAATTCATCCCCTGGCTTCATATCACATCATAGTTCATGCAAAGGAAACACTCAAATTCTTGAAAGTTTCCCCATCTAATTGCAGTCTGTATTTACTTTTCCCCAGGCCCAGGCTGCTGTTTGAGCCATGGTCTC
The DNA here is from genome assembly GCF_963280865.1 of Gymnoscopelus braueri. Taxonomy (NCBI): domain Eukaryota; kingdom Metazoa; phylum Chordata; class Actinopteri; order Myctophiformes; family Myctophidae; genus Gymnoscopelus; species Gymnoscopelus braueri. The sequence goes on from NC_137603.1 coordinate 26,716,501, forward strand.
TGCATTTTAAGTCCTGAAACCAACATTTAATTGAGCATCAGATACTGTCCTTTTGAATAAAACAACAGTGTAATATAAAGTTCACTATAAGTTATAGCATATAGCATGCATATTTTAAGTTTTAAATGTATGGTACGTATCTTCTGTGGCCATTTTCAATATCTTACGCAGTGAAATACTAGTGTTAATCTATCCATTTGTAACTCTGAGAGTGTACTAATCCACGTGTACACCCTCAGAGTTAAAAAAAAAACACTGAGATTTGTACTGTGTAGATTTACACATTTAGAGGCCATTCTGAATAATATGCTGGTTATAGTATTGCATTAGCAGCCAGTATAGAGATCCTAGACAAAGGGGAACCACTCTGTTTTCCAATCTGTCCATCTGTGACAGAATGCTAGTCTGGTGTTGACTATTTCAACCCCTGCCCCCCACCCTCTCCCTGCCTGTCCAGACAGTCACACTTAAAGCTGGCACATCATTTGCCATTGCTCCAAATGGCCTCATTAATTTGCCCTTCCCAGTGAAACTTCATACACCCATCACACTATGTTTTTTTTTTTCTAATTAAATATAATTTTGAAGCCATTTAAATCCAACTTCATCCAAATACACAATCTAATTTTTCATTTGCTTTTGTACATGATATAAGACATCAAGTCAATAATTTATTAAATTACTTTTCCCATTCATTTTCTTCTATCTATAATTGATCTCTCCAGTTGAATTTCTGTTGTTCCTCTTACTCAGCCAGTCTGTGGAGAGGCTTCGTGACATCACTGTGAACAGGGGCCCAAACCCCTCAATGGAAAACGTGCACACACGCGCGCGCGCGCACACACACACACACACACACACACACACACACACACACACACACACACACACACACACACACACACACACACACACACACACACACACACACACACACACACACACACACACACACACACACACACACACACACACACACACACACACACCACCACCCCCCCCCCCCCCCCCTACCTCCTGGATCTCACTTACCTCACCAGTTGCTAAGGTGAAAGAATAAACAGGGCAGCAAAATCAAACTATTTAGGATATCTTAACTTTAGCCCAACCTACCTGTAAGCTCCCAGTATAAGTTGTTGGTTTATAGAGCACATATTTTGTATTTTATTCATAGCTTCAAAGTGAATATAATTAGAATGGCGACATGAGACTAGATCGCCAGTTGTGCAGGCCATATTAAATGGCATTGTATTGTTTATTGAACAACAGAAATGCGGTTTGCACTGATTTGTAAAAGTTTTCAACCATAAGATTTCAATAGTACCCATAAAGAGGGAGAATTTACATGTGGTAACAATAGAGATGGGCAGCGGGTGGCGGGGGCAAACAGTCTCCACAAATTGGAACATAATTAAATGATTATATAATTTCATACTTAACTCGTTTTAAAATTCAAGTGCTTCTTTGGAGCAATTTCCTTTCTTTAATTACAATTTCCTGTCTAGTATGACATTTATAATGCAATCTTCAGATCTTCTGGAACGTGTTTGTGATTTATTACTTCTCCCTCCATCACAATGGCGGTCCGTTAAAATTAGTTTATAAAATGACAGCTCAAATTATCAGGCCCTTTGACCACCACGGTGGACTAATTATTTCGCGTGAGTGGGAAGATGACCATTTCTGACAACCAAATAGAGAACTATCAGCAAAATAAATTGTGTTGCAAGGGAGCAGAGAGAGACATTGAGCTGAATCTCAGCACATTCTCAGCCTTCCACCATTTCATCGCTTGGTCAATGTAGCTTTCACGTCCGATGCTGACGTCGTGTCCTTTTGTGTCTACCATGTTGACGCCAACGGAACGATCATTTACTATATTCTCTGCCTATCGGCATGCAACTTGAACGGCATTGAGTTGTCAGCTGACGTCACGCCTGCCATGTAAATGTCTTTAACGTGTTTTCGATGTCTTGCATGGCATTTCAAATGTTGAGTCTATATGGTACGCATTATGTCAAAGACCTAACTTTCTCACCCCAAGGCGTCAAATGTCCCCCTAACTCGTCAAATACTGCAGCTTGGTCTAAATGACTTCTCAGGGTAAGAATTTGTAGCACATCTAAATACTTTACGCTATCATGAGATTACAACCATGAAAGAAATCTGGTTATCATTAGATGTATTATGACAAAGGTCAACCTTTTCTTTGCCTCCCGGTGGCGCTATAAAAGGCAGATGTGAAAAATGCAGCGCAAAGGGTTTTCCTTGGCCTCTGCTGGGTAGTGCACATACAAAGTTTTACACAGATCGGTGCTATAGGTAAAAACACAAATCGGCCTGTTACAGCGCCACCATGAGGCTGATTTGAAAATGTTCAAGTGGCATTTCTTCCTTGGCCTAGTGAGAATTGGCGTGCAAAATTTCTTGGAATACTTGATGGAAATACTTGATGGAATATGAAAACTTACTATAGAAATATTGTGTACGAATTTGCGTGATGTCTGAACACAATCTGTAGGAGTACTGTAAAAAAATATGTTTCGCAATAATCGCCCCCCAGGTGGCGGTATAACAAGGCGATCTGAAAAATTCGGGACAGAGGTTCTGCTCTGGCATCCTGGGAGTGTGCGTGCACAGTTTCGCTGCGAACGGCCCAACGGTGCCGGAGATTAGCTGGTCACAGACAGACACGCAGACACACGGACACACTCACGGACGGACTGACAGGGTGCAAAACATAGTCTCGGCCATGCCTTTCGGCCTGGCGGAGAAAAACACTCGTTCTCAAGTCCATGACATATAACAGCTAACAGTTAGTATTACAGTAGAACACATTAAAACATTCTTGGACTTGCTTATACATTTTTACATGGACTTCCTCCTGATTATTTTATTGATATGCTGCCAAAAATATGTCCCTGGTAGAGCCCTCAGATCCACCTGACTTTCTCACTACTCCAACATCAAGATATGATGGAGCCGACATTTGCACTTGCGGTATAAACCTTCGTAAACTTTATAATATGCTAAATTATAATCTGTTGCGCCAAGGAGGCCACCCCAGGCCAGCCCCTGGACATGGCACTGGTGGATGTTGGGTAGACGGTAGATGGTGGATGGTGGGCGTCACAAACGTAGCATTCCCATGTATATGCCCATCGCTCTGTGATATCACAAGCTAATGGATCAACCTCAAACTTCCGATATTGACCATACTGTATAGGCATATAAGGAGATCCGGTTTACTGAAACCAAAGATCAGATCAATATTTCCATATATGGGTATACCATATATGGGCATATACTGATGACACTGATGACATCAAAGGTCTCCATATATGGGCTTAAAAGGGACATAGACAGACAAATACAGAGATGTCCATATGGGTATAAAAGCAACACAGGCAGACAGACAGACAGACAGACAAAGAGAGATCTCCATATATGGGCATTTAAGTGGCAGACGGGTACAAAGGGTAGGCAGACAATGGGTACAATGGGTAGGTATTGCTTAACCGGGTGGGGCATGCATTCCCAACGTTCCTGACTCCCGATCGATCAGACAGTTCTTGAGATATGCTAATCTAACTTCCTAAATTCCTATTTTGGGGATTTTCTGCCTTTGTTGATAGCATAGAATGACAGGAAACAGGGAGAGACACACAGGGAGTGACACGCAGCAACGGTCGTCGGGAACGGGACGCGAACCCACGACACACGACACGTCGTCAGGCGTCATGGTATCCTATGTGGTATGCGCCTGGACCGCTAGGCCTATGTGTGGATTTTAACAGTTTTTGTTTCTGTCTTTTGGTTACCTTCATCAAAGAAGTTATGTAATGCTGTCTTAGCCTGTAAACCAGACGAATCTGCCAGTGCAAAAAAAAAAATGCCCTTGTCAGATTTGGTCTGGCCCTGCTCGGTTGTGATTGGATTTCACTGCCCCCTAAGTTGTGGGGCACCAATCAGGGCCCAGTATGCAAATGAGCGGGTTTATCACTAGAGGCATTTAACTCATTCAGTGTCACTCGACGTCTAAGACGTCCAATATATCATAAGCCCTGTGCCACTGGACGTCTAAGGTGTCAACACATTTTCTTTTTATTATTATTTCTTTTTTTGGGGGGAACATTTTTTTCAGAAGATATCATGATTTCAAAATGTTCTGCTCCATTCACTTCTTGTTTAACTTCTTACTGAAAAAGGCTGTATCTCGGCTCCTAAGCACTTTTTTTTTACAATTAATTTTGGCTCTGGCACTCAGAGCCAAACTGCCAGAAATAAGTCAGGCACTGAATTAGTTAATGCCTCTAGTAAATGCCTCTAGTAATAATATAATAAATAATATACAATTTTTAATCAGCCCCATGGAAATGCAGATTCCAGACTAATATCTACGCAGTGATATTGGTCTGGCCATGCCAGGCTAATGCTGTCTGTCTGTGACCAACATCTCAAAAAGCAATGGCCAGTATATGACATTTTCTTTGCACATAATGAGAGAAGAAACCTAAACTTGATTTTGCTGACCCAGTGACCTTTTCTCTAGCGCCACCATCAGGCCAAATGAGCAAACTGGGGATATTTTAGGCCTTAGCGGAGGACTGCACTGAGTGCATTCTTAATTATTGTCTACCTTTCATCTGTGCACTTTCGTAAAGAGCAGTGTATTGCATTTCAATGTATGAAATGTGATGCCGGTAATAAAGTTTGATTGATTGATTTTGTTTTTCCAAATAATGTCAAGTCCTAAGTATTATTTCAGAGGGAAGACAGACAAGCAGTCCAAGGCTCCTCTGGATCACAATACAGCTGATTGACACATTGGTTAATATTCCTGTGGGCGGTCAAATTTCTTGTTGAGATTCAACAACAGTTCTTTCTTTGTGAGACATGATGAACAGTAAGAGAGTCCAACCTCTATCAAAACAATTAGCAGTATTTCCATCAGCTGTAAAACTATACAGAAATAGAGGGATGTGCATTTTTTGGTGTAATCTGACTGACTTACTTCATTGCAGAGAAAAATGCAGCTTTCAATCAGTGTTCTATAATGTCCCCTCTTCAGCTTAGATTTAAGGGTGTTGAAAATTGGACCCAATTATGGTGCTGCTGCATTCAGAGTGAAAATATGAAGACATTAATTTATTACACACAACAAATCGTAGAAAATAATTAATTGCAGAAAAAACGTCAAAACTGAATCAACTGATGAAGGTTCACGGGTATGAATATGTTTAATCGATTTCCTCATGAGAACAAAAGAGGTCATTACAGCAGCCTCATGCTAAACACTTTCGGGAGGATTTTGTTCTCTTTATAAAGAGATATACCGGTGAATATTTTGCATAAAAACTATTCATATAGTTGATGCCTCATTCATACAGGTTGATGCCTTTATTCACGGTAAGGAAGCTCAGAAAGATCGACCTTGAATAATAATTACATTGCTTTATCTTTGTGTAATATTAGGCGTATTCTGTGTGAATGCACATGACCCAAACAAATGTTTGAAAAAACATATTTTCGGGTGAATTTTCATTATCACACTAACAAAAACGCTGTTCTTGTGTAAGGACCCTTCGGTCTCCATTTCAACGAGGCAAAGAACAGACAAATGACACTGTTCTGTCTTTAAATATCTCCAGTAAATTTGTTCTCTGTATTTCCCAAATACAGTATGCTGGTCCATGTTGTTCATGTACTAGTGCCATCTAATCTCTCAAGACAGCACCACTGCCTTAAACATGTAATGTTTTTGTTAGTAGGAATAAACACAGAAGCACACGGGAGGAAATGGACTAAGAAAGGGGAGGAGCAAAACCAAGTTCCTGTTTTACACAATAAAGGAGGTGGTGCCCCCAGAGGCAAAAACAAAGGGATTTTTTATTTCTTCTCCTTTTTCTTTTACCGAATGGGTTTCCAGATTGAGTGCCATCACACACATCCATCAATGTGTCCAGAATCATATCAATACTTGCCCATTTCCCCATTTGTGGAGAGCTGAGTAAATCAATTCATTTAAAGGGAGTGAGGGCCAGACATGCGTTTTAGAGATTAGAACATATATTGGCTAGTCATCTGATGGGGGGGATGGAGGCTTCATTAAGTCAATGGAATCCTTAATCAATATGTAAACTTCACGTCTGGCCCACTTAGATATGGTGGAAATTCTACTGGACATAAACATCCATTGGTGATAGGGCATATTTGCACTTTGCATATTTACATGTTGCATTTGGCATTGGCAGGTTTGACAAAAATAATAATTAAAGACGTTCTTTAAAACTTGAAGTCTTTGTTAACCATTTTCAACCAGGCATCCCTATTTTGGGGCATGCATGTCATTACAGGGGCACATCGTCCCAAAATGTTCAAAAACAGTCCAAAATATGCATTGTGAGCTTGTAGATTATTTTCGCTATTCGTCATAACACAAAATATATATAGGGCTTAAGTGGTTAAAGGCAGCCATTCAATGAGCTACAGAGTAAAATCCTCAGTGTTAATTTATCCATTTGTAACTTGAGAGTGTACAAATGTAACCAACCCGTAAGGTCAACCAATAAGCAGCCCTCGACAGTCAAAGAAAAAATAAATCATTAAAGGACGACTTCAGCCATTTTCAACCTATCTTCATATAATTTGTCCTCACATTGTCTCCGCCAGGCCAAAGGCGTGGCAGAGACTATGTTTTTGCACCCTGTCCGTCCATCCTACTGTCCGTCCGTCCATCCGTGGACAGCTAATCTCTGGCACCGTTGGGCCCATCGATCGGCACAGATCGACGTGAAACTGTGCACACACACTCCCTGGATGCAAGAGCAGAACCTCGACCCCAAATGTTTCGCATGGGCCTGTTCTAGCGCCACCAGGAGGCCGATTTTTGAAGAAAGAAAATTGACAGTACTCCTACCGATTTTGTCCAAACATCATGTAAATTGGTACAAAGTATCTATATAGTCATTAAACCAAACGTGTCTGTCAGATTTTTCATATTCCATCCTGATTGGCTAAGATTGGATTCCAAAGTTTGCAGGAGTGGTCCGTTTTGAACAAAATGTCTCAAATCATGAACACAGCGTGCGATTGCCGTGGAACTTTCCACGCACATTCCCACTATGCCATGGAAGAAATGCCACACGGCATTTTTTTTAAGCGTCATTATGGTGGCGCTATAACAGGCCGATTCGCGTTTTTACTTATAACTGGACCGATCGGCATGAAACTTTGCACGCACACTCTCTAGAGGCCAAGGATAAACCTCTGCCCTGCATTCTGCCTTTTATAGCGGCACCAGGAGGCCGATTTTTGCTAAACACATTTCTTGATATTACTCCAACAGATTTTGTCCAAACATCACGCAAATCGGTACAGATGATCTCTATAGTCGTGTGATCAACATGAATCTGTCAGATTTTTCATTGCCACCCTTTTCACATTGTCCTGTTATAGCGCCAACAGGAGGCCCTTTTTTGCTAAACATATTTTTTTATATTACTCCTACAGATTTTGTCCAAACATTACGCAAATCGGTACACATTATCTCTATAGTCAAGTGATCAAGACGGATCTGTCCGATTTTTCATATTCCATCCTGATTGGCGAATTCCAAACATTGCTGGCCCACAATAACCTACCTGACATGGCGGAGACCGGAGCACAGGAAAAAACACTTTTTCTAGTTATAATATGGTACCATTTCTATCTACTGTGGGCAGTTCAGAGACCCAACAGTGACATCATTGATGGGGAATTGAAGCTATAAACTGCAAGTTTTCTATTCCTAGAAAGTTAGCATGCTATAATAGAAGCCACTGTTCTCGCATCTATAAAACAATTATAATCATAACAATAAAAAGAATAAAAAATGACCAAACCTGACTACCGATGATGTCACTGGTAGGCGGGTTTCTGAACTGTCCACAGCCCTCCTCTGAATAGACAAAAGTGGTACCATATAATGAGCATTAGTGAGGACCAACTTTATGAAGATGAAAATGGGTGACTTCGTCCTTTAAGTGAAATGTGATGCAAGTGGTTAATACATAATGAGTCACCCTCGTGGACCAAAATGACATCTAATGCAGTGAACATTCACTGCTAGCCGCAATCACTGGCTGTATGTAAATGTCGCAAAAGTTGCTCTCTATACTGTACCTCCTCTCCAACAAATCATGCATCTTAAGTGTCACTCGTGTCCACCTGAATTATTGTTTGTGTGTAACGCGGGGGAAGAACCAGAATGCAATGTGAGGTGGCGGTCCCCTCTGATTGATTGTTAAGTGTTGTCCAGGAGCCCATTGCCAACCTCCACTTAACGGCCGGCACAGCAGAAAGCAATCAGTGGATGTTACTGAGGGTCTCGTGGGGATGGCCCCGCTCGTGACTGATCTTCAATGGACATCTGAAGATGTCTCAGAGTACTGGGCATCACCGTAGCTGTCTGCAGAGACCGGCGGGACTGGCTTCAACCTTGAAAGCATGTCACCACACCAACTATCAACCCAACACATCCAAGTGGATGCTCGAAGCATATAAGTTTGTTGATTTTCCCTTTTTAGTGAATGGTTTTGGATTGCCTGGTCTGGTGTTGGGCCTGTAAGACAATTAATGCAATTAAACTCCTCTGCTTCTACAAAGTATTCATATATCTTGAATATCAGCTTACCCTTAGTTTTGAGGCCAAATAGCATGTCGCTGTATATGCATTGCGTGTCTCCGGGCCTCCGAACACGCACACGCACACAGACACACGCACACGCACGCACACGCGAGCGCAGTGGAGCTGTCGGCTCTCCAGTGGCGTGTCAGTGTGTTCAGTGACCACAACGCCTGGTGTTAGTCTCATTACAGCGGGATCAAAGGGACATGAGCTTCATAGCAGCAGGGACACTCTTCAGCCCTCTGAGAAGCAACTCCTCCTCTAATCTCAAAGGTCACATTTGGTCATTCAAATATAAAACAGCATCAGATCACTCTCACCCATGTGCCCTGTACTGGAGACTTCTCCGGGCCTGGGGTTTTAGGGTACTGTAAGTCACTGGACCACGGGATTGGCTACAGTAATCTTAACGACTTTAACCCTGCCATTCCTATTTGTATTTGTATCATGTCATATACAGTAGGTGAGCATTTTTTTAAAATATTTTTTAGAACATTTTTGATGTTTTGGGAAAATAGAGCTTAAGTGGTTATGATAAATCCAAACACGAACTGCAATGAACACGAACTGCATGAAATTAATTTGATCCTATAACACTGTAAACAGTAATGGTGATAATAACCATTGTACACATTATATTCAAGTTCAAGTTCAAAACTA
>NC_137603.1:26730828-26743149 GCF_963280865.1 Gymnoscopelus braueri
TGAAGTGTTTGGGGGGGTGCACCCGAGACACTCTGTGAGAGACAGACGATGGAGCCCTCCATGGCTTTGGTGGTTGGACCCTATCATTGCCACAGGAAATGCTATGTCATAACAGGAGGGTAATATGGGTAATATGTAGAGTGCTTCTTGATGAGAGCCATCTTGTTTGAGAGATGCACGTGTGTGACCCACCCTTCACATCTGCAGCATGGGATCAACATCATCGCTAATACCCACCCGCTAATCAGCCAATGGATGGTCTAAGCAGCTATGCTGCGCAAATGAGGCCCATAGGTCACTGATAGTTTAACATAGACTTCATCAGGTACATGTTATAGGGCAGTCTCAACGCACTGAGTCTAAAATTCAGTGTAGTTGTGGGGTAATTCTGGCAAATTGTCAACCGTGACCTCCACTACAACCCACCCTGACCTGACGTGCACACATGTGCGCGTGCGTGCGTGCACACACACACACACACACACACACACACACACACACACACACACACACACACACACACACACACACACACACACACACACACACACACACACACACACACACACACACACACACACACACACACACACACACACACACACACACACACACACACGCTAACTCTACAGTATAGCTTCCCTCTGAATGGTCTTTTTATAGTGATGTTTCCACATTCAAATGTCAAATGACCATTTGAAGTCAGGCTCCAATGACACTGAACCATGTTTTCCCATTTTCCTTCTCCCTTTTCTGTGTGATTGGATTAATTATGTGTCATTCACTTTGCTAGAGGTCAGCAAACATACATTTTCGGTCGGAAGTCATCAATCTAGGTGACTGTGGAGATGAAAAGTCAAGCATGTCAGCCAAAGAGCTGTTCAGAGAGGGATCAGACCATTGATTTCAGGGCCAGCCCAATCTTGCCCAAGCCTGCACGCCAAAATGATCTCACAGTATATGGTGTTATAATAGCTTTTATTTATAGCACAATATATCATTAGTAGGATACACTACACAAATGTCCTTTTTTAGCCCTTGTGAGGACCAGAATTAAATAGGCAAGTGAATTCATACACAGAGAAATCCTCAGTGTTAATTTATCTATTTGGACTGAGATAGATGGGTTTTTTTTTGCACTGCAAAAGTCCTGTGTTAATTTAACCATTTCACTCTCTGGGTTAAATTAACACTCAGGATTTGACTGTGTGGAGGCCGTAAACTGAGTTAATTTTGTAGATGATAATTTCCTATAATATGATCCTCATGGTACATTGTTATTTGATTATTAAGTAGCTCAAGGATGGTTTGCCAAGATGGCACTGTAATAACTGTCTACTGCAAAGTGTAACAGAAGGCAAGGACAGACTGAGACAAGCTCACACCACACCACACATACAGCCTGCTGCTGGCTGCTGACGAACCAGCATTATTGTAGCATACTCTACTCCTCTTTCCTAAATGGCTAATCTTTGTTGGATCTCACCCTTAATTGGTTAACAGTCTCCGCAGGGCAAGTGAAAGTGGTGCTATTTAAGGCTTCGCCATGAAACAGCAACACTTTCATCTTGGCAATAACAAGCAACAATTATATTACCAGATTTGAAACAGAACCCTCTATCTACCCACTAATCAAAAACGCACTCCATCTGTTGTGCTGTCGCTTTTTAAAACGACTGTTTATCTACAGTAGGCTATGTATGATAAGTGGGCCTGGACACTCTAATTACCACCGAGTTCTGTGATAAATAGGCTACAATTAGATGCTATTTCTATTAAATTCTGCAAACAAGTGAAAGGGAGGAAAAAAACAAGTACATTTTATGTGCAGCCTATAAGCGAACAACAGCATGGAGACAGCAAATATTAGCCTCAGACTCAGTCTCATTCGCCCTGACATAGCCTGTACACGCGCGCATACACGTGCACGTGCAAACGTGCGCTCTCCTCTCTCCATCACATCCATGCACACGTTCAGACAAGGCAAGGCAGAAGACGACCAAGCAAGCAGCCATACGTACACGCGCACGCACACACAGAGCGCGTGCACCACACACACACACGCCGGGAACACACACGCACGCACACTTTCCCTTAGCTGTGCTTTTGTTTTGTCAGAATTAATGAGAAAAGTTCCCTTGCCCTAGGGGTAATTAGTGTCCTTGGAGTTAAATAAGCTAATACTTAGACACCTCTGGCACAAGCAATTATGTTTGTGTATTGAATAATTGATTCAAAGAGGGGGGGAAGGGCTGCTAATCAGATCTGAGCATAATGAATTGATTTAATTAACAGGGGAATCCGAGAGGGTCTCTGGGAACGAACTGCTCGCATTTATTCAGCAGCAGAAGCGAGCAGCAACGGCCACATAAATTGGGAGAGAGAGAGAGAGAGAGGGAGAGAGAGAGAGAGAGAGAGAGGCGGTGTGTGAGAGCATGCTTTTAGCAGTTGTCAGGTTTGCAATTGGATTTGTTGAATATAGTTGCCGTTTCGGAGCAAATGAAAACGAGGGAGAGAGAATATTACAGCGAAGAGATCGAGCGCCGTCGTTCAGCCTGAGCTTGTGATCCGCTCGTGTGCACACAGTTTAGATCTATGTATAACAGGCGACACTAGCTTTATACCGCTTTTCATTTGTATTTGTCCCTCTCGCATGGAATTTATGAAGACCCAACCAGCGTTGTTTTGCCTGCCGTATCCATCTGCGCTGTAGTTTTTAGACCGGATCGGGGGAGAATTTCACCGCGAATAACTTGGGTCAATTCGCGGATGAATCATCAGCGTCAATAGAATAACGTTCAGACGTTGCGATTCAGTCTTTTTCGAGGGGGTTTCGGTTTTAATAGCGAACCAACCGCCACCGACCAGCTCCGGCGATTCGAGCCGCGCGTTTCCAAAGCCCCATCTGTGTGTGTGAGCAGATCGAGCAGACCGAGTGGATCTGTCGATCTGCTGGAGCCCAGAACAACGGATCGCCCGGGGTCGGACTCCTCGTTCCTCAGGACCATGGTGTTGGACAAGGAAGAGGGTGAGTAGAGAAACTCTCTCTCCGATCAGATGATGGAGCTACAATAGAATAGCTATATGGTGTATATATAACCTAACCTGCAACATGGACAGTGTGGACAGATCATCTTCCCATCATTTCACATCTTCCATTCCGCTTTTAACCGACAGACAGTGTATGCGCATCATCATCATCATCGTAGACTATAGTGATGATGATGAAGGGGTTTCAGCCTCATCATGACCATTAGGGCTGTCATGTGCTGCTGCGTTTTGGTGAAGAACCTTGGACATCTTCTTCACTGCACTGTGTGCACCCCAAAGTTTTAGAGGTGCGCTTTATTGGGCTGCATGAAAGAGTCTCCATAGTATGGTCAAACATACAAAGTAGGGTAGCCCTTGCTTTGTCTTTTTTGACCATACAGATTTTTTTAAATTATTTTTTTACTTAACGTATGGATGCTAATTTAGTATTTAGTCATTCACAATATAACTCCTAGAGTTCAGCATCCTTGTCTAGCCGCTGCTCTCCAGCCTCTTTCCTTTCCCCTCCTCTAAGTGCTTTCTGCGTCTCTGAAGTTACCGAGCAGCCTTTGACATCTCCACGGGATGGGAGATGACAGCCCAGTGCTTTTAACTTGATTGCAAATTATGGATAGCACCGCCGGAACGTGCAGTCAGTTTCCATTCCAAATAGGCCCTACTTGCATTACTTAGAGGCCTATCTATTTTAATGTATTTAGGTTAATGGGTAAAGGCAATCTAATTAATCTCAATTTAAATCAAAGTCGTCCTCTAATGACGTCCCATTTTGGATGGAACTGATGTTCAGATGTCAGTCTGTTCCATCACATACAGTACTGTATATGTTTAAATGGAAGAGCATATGAATAGTTTCTGAATAAAACATGGTTATTTTTTCGTATAACGCTGTTATACGAAAAGTGTACTTTTCTATACGGCTTTAGTGAGTGCATGTTGAGGCTTGTTATGCTGACAATACAGCTCTCTTGGTATAGCATCAACTCTGAAAGCCTCCACTAACCTTAATAGTAATTTCTTGTCATCTTTCAAAAGGATGTACGTTAGCTGTTGCATATTTGGTTTTAGCCGGGGCTTTCCCCCCAAAGTAATGGATGCATTTGCAACCCATTATTTATGTTGGAAAATGGATATTTCATATCTCTTAGCAGAGCATCCTTTCACTTACCCATCTAAAAACCAATAAAGGGATTGCCGCAGAAACATAAATTGGTCTGTCTGGCTGAATCCATGTTGTGCTGCTAATGTACCCAAATTAACTCAACTGTAAATTGTCTCCTTTGGATGTCTGTCTTACTAAAAGTTCCCCATATGATTCATGATTCAGATTGCTTTTAACAGTTATTGGCTAAGCAATATGGTAAATGTACAAGGTGATGCAAATGGCATTAGTGGGAAAGGATGCACGGGAGCATGTAATGCAGTCAATACTACATTAACTACTGATGCCCAATTACAGAACCAGGGAGAGTGGCTTTTAGGAGCATTAGGACTTGCAGAAAAGCTGAGATCACCTGCTGCTCATTGCCTAAAAGCTTCACCCTTTACTTGCTGGAGCCGACCAACATCTCTGGTATTTTGGCCAGGATGTAGAGGGAGTTGCTTGGATATGGGCTCTTTCATTGCCGTGGCTCTTAGTGTTTATTAGCTCTGAATTTATAGGCTTGTCAGTTCAACTTTCTTGTCTTTAGCCACGCTGCATGTGTGTGTGTGTGTGTGTGTGTGTGTGTGTGTGTGTGTGTGTGTGTGTGTGTGTGTGTGTGTGTGTGTGTGTGTGTGTGTGTGTGTGTGTGTGTGTGTGTGTGTGTGTGTGTGTGAGAGAGAGTAGTGGGGGGGGTTCACCGTTAATATTTTCATTTTATGTTGCAAATGAAAATAATACAATGCAGTGTAAGTGTTGGTGCTTTTGAACAATGTTTTTGAACCTGTACTTGAGTAAGTGCAAACATTAGCTAGGTGACAACACACAGTGGCTGTTTGACAGACAGTTTTATTGAACACTCTCTGAGGAAAGTTCACAGCAATCTTGGGGATAAAAAGTACCCAGAAAATAACCTTTCTGCCCCATCATGAAAATTCCTTCAAGAAAATCAATAATGATACGAAGCAATTCCCACTCTTTCTGGCTTTAAACACTCGGAAACGTAATAATTTTCTGAACAAGAAAATGTCTCCATTCATCATTATCTACAATCCGTTACACTCCCTCCCTCTTTAAAAAGGTGCTGGAGTGAAACTCTAAAGGCACAATGCATTTGTGTCTGATTAACATGCTAAATGCAGTATACCCTGCATTTGCTGCGCCATGAGAATGCATTGAATTCTGTGTATCTAATCCTGAATATGGATAGCCCATTCAGTTGACCAACACAGCTGGACATCTGGTGTAAGTTATGTGCATTATAAACTAATCACCACGCTATGAAATTATGTGGTTATTTAGTTTACATATCTATCCATGTCTGCATATAGCCAATTTTAAGATTCGCTGTATATGAAAAAGGAATGGCTCTGAGAAGGCGGGAGCAGATTGGAATATGCAGAGTCTCTGGCATGTAAAATGAATGGCCTAATATACAAGTCGTATTCAGTGACAAATGGCAATACATGTCCCCAAATATCTCAGGTGGTCGTTTTATTTTAGCTTGCAACGTAAAGTTTCTAGTTAACTTATAATACAAGAGGTGACAGGCAATTCCACACTTTCTCTAATTCAAAGAATTAGGGACTAACCGTTGTAACCCAAATAATTGGGTCTTCACTGTAGACGTGTCTTTGGCTGATTATTTGAACAACTGTGCAACCTGGTTGGACGAGGGAGCCTCCAGTCCTCATACCGGATGATAAATTTGTGTCTACCTTTACTTTTTAATTTGTGACCCCGCGAGCACCCTGTCCAATGAAATTTGTACATTCATAAGCCATGTGATTGAAAAGCAATGTTTCAAATGAATACCGACCGGTGATCTGTCGGCTGGTGTAATAAAACTTGGGCTTCGGGCTCCGATTTTTATTTTGAAATAATAAGAACTGCTTCATTCTTTACCAGTTACCATGGTAATACTGTCTTGTAGCGCTGTTATATTGATTTAGAAAGTGGACAGTAATATTTCTTTTCTGTTATTCATTTTCTGAGGCTTGATTTCTAATTTCCAGTTGGAGATTACTTTTATACATTCCTTAAGTCTTTTCACTTTTCCACAGGAATGTAATTTGCTCTCCCGTATTTGCCATTTTCTCAGCTTATTGGTTTGCTCTTACTCGAAATTAAAGTTCCCCCCCATTTCAAATATTGAAATTACATCTCTTTCCTGTGCCCTGGGCCCTAAACAATATTGCAAACGTATTGCGGTGTCTTATATTTCTTAAGTCAGTACTAGTTATTATGAATCTTTATCCTAGCACCTGCATCATGTTTACAATAGTGTGTTGTCTTTAAAAAAGCTTGTTGGGGACGCTTTATGCTCTTAGCAACTGCAGTAACAGTAACAGTAACAACTGCATAGAGACACTGTGTTGTCTTCATCAACATAAACTAAATAACATTGACATTATAGTATATTAGTACATACATAACAATAACATTAATAATAATATAACACAAATGACACTGCACCAAATCTGTTCTCATGGATTATGTTACTGATAGACATGAGAAAAACTAAAGATGTACAAAAGGCTAAATCATTTTTTGCAACTTTGATCAGTGAGCGCTTAATTCAGTTTGATCTGCCACTGATCTAGTAAGCGCAGATTTCTCACCAGACCCAATTCTTTCTCCCACCGCCAAACCTCTAGATCTCTATCACTCCTGATCGTTTTACATCTGTGTGTGTGTGTGGGAGATGCATATCATCTTCCATCATCTTATTGGAATTTAAAAGGACTGCACGGAGAGACTTGTAAATCGTGTAAATGGCTGCACTCATCAGGGTGCCACACAAACTCAATTATGTACTCTTGAGCTGTAAGAGCATCCCTTTTTATTATAGCTGGAGGCCACATGCTCAGCACACTATCTTACAGTTTCTCACAAGAAGATCTACTTTGCTGAATGCATCAAAGGAAATGGACGTCTGTCATTAGATTGTACTCAATATAATCTCTCTGGAGTTGGAATGTGGTGTGAGAGTGAAAGTGTGTGTGTGTGTGTGTGTGGTGGGGGGGGGGTGCCTTACACATTCAGACTTATAAATAAGAAACTCAGAGCCACAAGGTCATAGTACACCGCACTCTTCATTTGAAATGTTACACATAAAACCTTTTACAAAATCCACAGATATGCTTACACGGTGAGATGAACTGTCATTTTAGACCACTTTTTAAACCACTTTGGAGCAACCTTATCTCTCACCTTCAGTACTAAGACAAATGCAGACCTGCTCATGTAATACAGATGTTGCTGCACAGTTATATCATTGCCTCTGTTGACTTGAGCAGTTGACTCCAATCATTGAACACTGATGACCTCATACAGTATGAATCATACAGTATGCTACTTCTCTGCATCACCTACACAATCAAATCCTGCGTGTTAATTTACGTTTGAGTGTGCAAATGGACCCTGGACAGAGTTCAAATTCACCACTTTAAACCTGATGTCCCTATTTTGGGCATATCAAGAAGTTTCTTTTTTTTAATAGTTAAAATAGCAGATCTAGCTCATGAGTTGCAATGCAACTCGTGAGCTTGTAGATCATCTTGTTTAGCTATTTGTCATACAATGAAGAATATGGCTTAAACTAAGTTAAAGGTAGGGTAAGTGGATTTTTTGGGGGGTTAAAATAAGTGTTAAATAGCTCTATATTCTGATAGTACTCATTGGAGTGTTTGTTCAGTGACAGAAGTCTCCATGTCTCTCCAGCTCTTTGGTAAACAGAAAATGCTTTTTCGGGTCAGGATACCAATTTTATCCAATCAGGATAGAGAACTCAGGCAGGATACAGATTAAACAAGTGAAATTGGAAGTGATGACACAAAGATATGAGCAGACAAAATTGAAACTGGAACACTATAAAAAGGAAGCTGATGAATGGGTACTCTCTCCTGATCGTCACCTACCTGAAAATGTATTTTCTGTTTATCAAAGAGCTGGAGAGACAGGGAGACTCATGTTACTGAGCAAACACTCTATAGCAATGATTACTATCAGTATATAGTGCTTTAATCTTTTAACAAAAAAATAAAATAAAAGTTTTGTTTTCACCAAAGAATATCACTTACCCTACCTTTAAGTGCTTAACACTACTGTATGTACCTACGTGTATGTTGTTAGACAGATGTAACAATGTTACAATGTCAGCCCCAGGTAGTCCAGCGTCCTTGTGGAGTTGGTCCCACACGCACATCCTGAACTAATTACCCATGGATACGTTACGTTGGCTGATAGAAATAACTTTCATATTGGTCTCTTAAACAAATATTCTCTTCATTAACACATCCACCGCCAAGGGCTAATCTCATAATGTACTCACCAGTGCCAAGGTGTTTTTGTTGTTTTTTTGTTTTTTTCATGTCGCCATAGATCTTGTTAAAATCCTTAAGATTGAGCGCTACACGGTCTGTTTACATCCGCGAGATCTCCCTGTATCTCCCAGTGAAAACCACGTGTCAAACGGGGCATCCATGTTTGAGTTAGAGCGGATTACGTTAAACAGTGAAATGCGAGGAGAAAAAACTACAGGAAGAGAATTGAGTTTCAGTTTCGTCTGTAGAATGGGAGCGGGCGTGATCGTCAAAACCGGATCCCAAATAATTCTATTTCCTGTCATCAAACCGGAAACGGAAGTGGATCAAAAAAATTTCGAAAGTGCACCCGGACCGCGCATGTGCGAAAAGACCGCAGCCCGTAGGGCTACGGTCTCGGCGCTTAACAGTTGGATTTAACGGCCCGTAGGACTACGGTCTTGGCGGTTAATGTGTTAAACCTTGATTATTCGCCTGTTTACATACGGTCTCTTCACCGCCCTCACTTCTATGGCATGATAAAATGCTCTGTAAGAGTCTCTGTAGTCTGTACAGCATCTTCTTGCTTTCTGGGGAAGGCACTTTTAGAATGTTAATGACTTTTCACTGTTATACAGGTATATCTATAGAGTGAACAGACTGGAAAGATACAAGAGAAGAATGACATGCAACAAAGGTCACGAGGAAAGATAGCTTTTGACACCTGTCACAAAATATGCATGTTAGCCTACCGAGCTGCGGCGATGTCCAGAATAGGCCTTTTGTTAAGCAAAAATGTAAATAATTGGCACATAGTGGCATCATTATGATGCTTTCACCTAAAGCACCATACAGTACAATACTGAGAGTTCATACTTTTAAAATGTTCCACTCGGGAACGAGGCAAGTTGGGTATGCATCTCTACCCAGTTATGCAATACCTGTCTGTCCGTCCGTCTGTCCGTCCGTCCGTCCGTCCGTCCGTGTGTCCCTTTAATGACAGGGGCAACCAGATCTCCACATATGCCTATATACAGGTATGGTCATATCGCTCGGCAACACGCGCGCCGAGTTTGAAGTGGGTCGGTCGGATGGTTCTCAAACTACGTGAACTATATGTGCAGACACGCATGCAGAGATTTAGCATATATATAGTAGGATGGTCCCTGCCGGAATCAATACGCGAATACTGTTTTTGTGTTATGGTAATAGCCTACATATTGGGCCAATGTGTAGCAATGTCTGTTTTGGATCAGAATAAATGTGTTGTTGTAAAGTTGTATTAGTCAGTCAGAAACCATGCTTACTGATGCATAAGCAACAGGATTACTTACTAAATATGTAACTAATTTACTGAAAAACATCATTTTATAAAAAGACAAATAGAGTCTCATGTATTGTTTCGATGAAAATGATTATACATTAAATGAAAGGTACAGACTTAACTCAGACATGTGTGTGCTACTATATGGCAGAGAGGCGTGAATGTACTTGTTTTAATATGTCAAGTCAAGTTTACTTATATATCACTTGAAAAACAACAGAGTTGAATCAAAGTGCTTTAGAGATGTTTCCAGAATCAAAGAACATAAAACACAGAGAAGACAAACAGTACTGTGTCTGTGGGCCAATTAAAGCTCCATTGGGTGATATGTGACGCCTGCTGACAAACGAGGGGAATTACAATAATAGTCCACTGTTAGGCTCTTCTGTCAAACAAAGTGAGACAAACATAGTCACTACAGACATACTGTTTCAGTATTGTTGTCATATCAAGTACAGTATTTTGAGTGTCATTTTTTGTATTACCTTTTGCACGGATGAAGATCATTGTAGCCACTCTGATCACAAGAATTCCAATATAATAATATGGAGGCAGTGGACCTTAAAACTAGTATGTTGGTAAACAAGAAAAGCCAAGGCTGCCTTTTCTTAAAATCACTTAAACCCTATGTACTTTGTAGATCGGCAGAGGGGTCTAAACTAGGCCCACAGTGCGTCACAGTTTGACATGTTCACCCCCAGAATAGTGGCATATTCAAGTGAATAAGTGAGATCTTTAATGCCTAATTCAAGTCTTTGATTAGGGGTTTATTTAACTTCTGCCAGTAGTGACTATCTGCTTCACCTGCACAACTGCAGCTCGCAGGTATTACATAAGTATTTGGTAAAAACAAAACAAAAATAAAAAATCTCTATCATCAGCTGATGCCAACTGTTCACCATGGCAAGTGTGATTCAGTCCAATTCCCTCCATGTGGACTACTAGGCCACAGCAGGTGAACCCGGTCAATTGCAGTCAATGGTAGACCACCTAGGATTAACACCCCATGCAACATCACATCCACAGTTCACTGAAGCTTTTTTCTACCTCTGTATCCAACCACACTCATTATTTATAGGGGTGTAACGATACATTTTAACAACGATTCGATACGTATCACGATACTTGGTTGTCGATACGATACATGAACGATACAGGTTAATTTAGAACGATACGATATGTTTCGATTCAGTGATTTAGTCGATACGATACATGAACGATACAGGACAGGTTAATTTAGAACGATACGATTCGATTCAATGACTTAAAATCGATATAGTAACTATTTATTTACCCAAAAATTCTGTGTGAAAAATAAATACCTGGATACTGGATATAAACCCCTCTTTCTCTTTTTTTCTTCTTAAAAGTACTTAGTTTGATATAATTGATTATTTGCATTGCAGAACGATTCGATACGATTATTTGCATTGCAAAACGATTCGATACGATACAAAGTCAAACGATACGATATTTAGCTGTTTGCATATCGATATAGTAGATCGTTGAAAATTCAAAACGATGCATCGATGCAGTTACTGTATCGTTACGGGCCTAATTATTTACCCCATAAGGAGAGTGGGAGTAGAGGCTTGAATGACATTGGAGGCTTGTACGGCCAACTAACTGCCCCCCTGTGGGGAATTTGCATCATTCAAGATTAAACGGGCTCACATAGGGGCTCCTTCCTCCCCTCCAGTTTCAACACACTGAGGACCCTGAATGGCACACCTGTCCTGCTGGCCTATCCTTTCAAATAATAAGTGTGTGGTAATTGTTGGGGGGGGGGGGCATTCCATCCTAACCTTGTGACTGACACAAACCTTATCGGGCCACATTTATTCCTCTCCAAATGCATTTGAATGTGGACTAAAAAGAGTTTGTGCATTATCCTGTGTCGGTATGACCGAGCCATTGGTTCAATTTATTCATTTTTTCACCGGAATCCCTAAGTTGGTGGATACTGCAAGATTGTCCCTTTTATCGAAAGTTTGATCATATTTAGTTTGGATTTAAACACTTATTGAAAAGGTTTCATTACTATGAAGATGCATTCATCTTCGAGGTTACCGACAGCTTTGCAATCAGAGATGTGGGGTGTGTGTGTGTGTGTGGTGAAAAAGTGTCTGGTTTAAAGAAGGATTCCAACAAATATAGACCCTCTACAGACAAGGCCCAGCAGGAAGCCCACAGCTGACTGGCAATGCAGAAGACTCCTTTTATTCTTTCGATGCCTCAGAGACGGTTCCTTGCATTTCCTCTTCAGGTTCCTTCAGGGACTTAACGGTAATCCTGTAGGATGAATATTAGAAACCAGGGATGTTGTTGTTTTCTTGGTTATTATTCTCCCCCTCCTCATTCATTATCTATCTATCTATCTATCTATCTATCTATCTATCTATCTATCTATCTATCTATCTATCTATCTATCTATCTATCTATCTATCTATCTATCTATATCTATCTATCTATCTATCTATCTATCTATCTCTCTCTCTCTCTCT